>NC_079890.1:38574665-38781312 GCF_024868665.1 Triplophysa rosa
TGTAATTTCTGAGCACGTATAGATGTATTTTACATGTTTTTACATGTATAGAGCACTGTTTTTCACCACAGTTATGAATGCACTTGATAAAATACCTAAAAAGTATTGAGAAGTATTCATAGGAACATTAGTACATAGATGGGTTGATCTGAAATCATATTCAATAAGAATAATTCCATATAAGTAGGTTTATGATGATAATTTGATTATTTGAAGAAGAATTGATGATTTAATGACACAATCTGTACCTGTAACCAATGATTGTTCATATAAATGCACTTAATGTCACTTTAAGCATGTTTAAAGCACATTTGAGCACAATGAAACAAGGTAAAATCCAGTGATGTTTTTAGAGGCCTAAAGTTTGAAGCCTGTTGTGCTCTCTCTGAAACCTGGGGATTTTCCACTGTTTAAAAGTAACCATGATTACGCACGTACGCCACGTTGTCTCGTATGGAGACCATGGCTTGTTTGGTGGTCTCGTGTAGTAACCATTGTATGCAAATTATTTTAAAAATGATGTAATAAATAACATTTCTTTTCTGTGTGACTCTTTGTGTGTGTGTGTGTGTGTGTGTGTGTGTGTGTTGACTTAGTTAAATTTATGGTTCCAACCCCCACTTATCCTGTCTCACTCCGCTTGCCACAGTAACTTTTCACTGAGTAAAATAGCAAGCACATGATAAAAGCACACAGCTTAATGATTTAAAGAAAGAAAACACTTATTGATTATATTGATAATTAAATCATACTTTTAACTGAAAAATATTTCCACAGCATTGTGTTAAAAAGTGCAGTAGGGGCCTCTTTATGCCCTGTCTGAAACCAATATTAAGAAATGAGGCTGAAAGGCAATCAAGTTGCTAACTCCTGGCTTCAGTGTTGTTACATCGAGCTGAATAGCCTGTGGAGCAAACTAGAACAAAACAGCACAAATGTTTCTAAAAGTTCTGATAAAAAGGGACAGAAATATAAATGAGATGATACAGTGCGTTGTTTAGGTACGTTACGCCACGTTAAGCTGTTTCCTTATAATGGACTTCTATGGGGGAGAAAACGCTTAACGTGATATTATTCACTTTATCCGCGGAACAAGAGCTCGATCTTTTGACAGCAGCAAGTGTTTAACACAAGGAAGGTTTGACAGAAATTTGGTTTTCCATGATCGCTGTTTGGGTACGTTAAGCTACGCTAAGCGTTTTTCACTTTAAGCGTTTTAGAATGTCCCACATTTAGTTGTGAATGAGGCCTTCCACACTGCTTGATCCACGTCCGGCATTTCTCCCCTTGGGTTTTAGGTTTCGGGAAGGTAAAAAATTCCACCACCCCGTCCAAACTTTTAGGATACTGGCTATCAGATTTACACAATCCATACGCACAACGCTTCGGCATGTTTCCCTCGCTCGAAAGCTTGACAGACCTCCCGTGCCTAGTTGCTAAACCACGATTGGCCTGTGGCGGTTTTCTATGGGATTCCTTTTGTGCCAATAAAAATGAACGCAAACGTTTAAAAAACGAACAAAAATATACAATGAGAAAGAAAAAAAACACTTTGATAATGAAAACAATAAACTCAGTTGCAAGAATGTGACATGATTTCTTAACAATTTTCTAAGTTTCGTTTTTGCAAATAATAGTTTTGAATTCGCTGCTAGATTTTTCATTTGCGCTTTCCGAGTTTTCGTTTACGCTTCGCAATTTTTCGTTCGCCTTTCTGGCACAAACTCACGTGTGGGTGGGATTTATGGCCACTTTACTCTCATTGGTTAGTGAGATTTGGATTGACAGCTCCCTGACCAGGAAGTCGATACTGAAGACAGTGCAGCGGATTAAGAGAGCAATCTTCTTGCGGTTTTCTGTATAGTATTGTTTTAGTGTTTATACTTAAATTACTTTCTTCTTTTGTAAGTATATTAGCAGGGTTGCCAACTTTCACGCACTTAAAAGTAGGACACGCTTCCAGGCTCTATCACGCCGTAACAACAAGCCAACTTCGAGCAAATACAGGATAGATAACGTTAGCCATATTCACATGCAACTTTACGTGGGTTTAGAGGCCGTCAAGACAGCAGTCTATAATTTATCATTTCAATGATATCAGGAAAACGAGATGCCTAGTGAGTTTTGAGGAGATATACAATAAAGTGTTATGCTTCCAGTCATATTTATAATTTATACATTATAATCGTGGTGGCATTTTATGTATTGTTTCTATCTTTAAATGTTTGTTTATAGTTTAAGAAGTCTCTCTTCTGCTTTTCTTTAACCTGTTTTATGTAGGTGTGTAAATACTAGTGCTGTCAATCGATTAAAAAAATTAATCGGATTAATCACACATTTTTTCTGTGATTAATCACGATTAGTCGCACATAACAATTATATTTTAAAATATACTTTTACATTTTAATAATTTCACATTTAATCTTCAAATTGATGTAGAAACAACATATTTCTTTAACAGCATCATTTTATGAAAGCTAACATTTTGATATTAGTATTGTAACTGATGTCTCTATTAAATTGATTATTTTAACATTAATTATAGCCATTCAACAGTATAATTGAGAGCTCATGTAGGAAATTGAAGGACACTTTACAGTCTTTAATGCTAAATTATAAAATTAAATGCAGAAGAATTCTCATTAAAGCTATAAAATCACATTGATTTCTTCTTTTATTTTGTTCTTTGATTAACATTAGTGACAGGAGTCAGAGCAGCACGTTTAAGAGCGCGGCCCCTTTAAGAGCTGTCTCGGTACGCAGATCTGACCGTCACCGCACTCCCATTTTCACAACTCTTTGCCTTCATTTAAGATTTTATTTTACACTTTGAAGTCTGTGCTTAAGAAAATGCTCGACAAAACGGGCTTTCTGACATAATCTTGTGTGGTTTTATCCATTCAAGCACGAAAGAGAACTTAACACGGATGCGCTGTCTGACAGAGATTCACCGACGCAGCCTTCAGCCCGTTACTGTACACACCAGACTGGACCTCTCATTGCGTTTTGCCGCGTCCCACAGTTTAGAAGCTGTCGATCTTCATTGAACGCGTCAAAGCAACTGTTTCAAATCGCGCTTAAGTGGTTTAAAAGCCTGTACACGAATAAGAGCGTGATTACATAATGTAACGCTAGACAAAGGATGTCAAAACAAACGGATGCTGCGTTAATTGCGATAAATATTTTCTCACGCGTTAATTTGAAAAAATTAATCGCATGCGTTAACGTTGACAGCCCTAGTAAATACATAATGAAATTGTTGTTTGCAAGAGGCAGACTAAATTAATAAAACATTCTAAAGGCCTCTAATTGTGTCACCTTATGAATGTGTTTTGTTGTAGCGTTTAAAAAACATAAATGTCATTTGAATGTATTGGTAGTGTTTTATGAGGTGTGTTTTCTGTGAATGTAAAGAAAGGGGTGTAATACTGTACATTCACCATGAGTTTAAAAAGAAAGATACTTGATTTATAAGTGGACTTAATTCTTTAAAAGGAGACTGTATGCACGAGCGACATCGTCATCATCCTCCTCAGCTGGACACAAGTCACCCTCAGGTACATTTATGTAACCGAGATAATAAAATCGCTAAAAGTTTATCTGTACAGTAACTATGCAGCAATGTTTTCATTTAGCACGTTTTTCTCACAACCCAATAATCTGTAACATGTCTTTATTGGATGTTATAATGCAAGTTGTTCGTTCCTTTTTAAGAAAATAATCTTACAGTCCATAAAATAATACCTGACAGAAAGTATAAAGCACACAATGAACGAGCTAAGTAAAGACAGAATTGCTACTGTACAGGAATAAAACTTTTAGCGATTTTCTTTATTATCTGAATTACATTCATTTACCTGAGGCTGAGGAGGACGATGATGAGGAAGACGCTTGGATCCACACCGCGCATGACTTACCAACTTCAAATACCAATTACTAATATACTAACTAAATAAGAAAGTAGTTTTAAGTACAAACAATAAAGATAACAGCATGCAGATCGTTCTCTAAGATTCGTTGCACTGTACTGTCTTCAGTATCGACTTCCTTGTCAGGGAGCTGTCAATCAAAAACTCACTAGCCAATCAGCGTAAAGCGGCCATAAATCCTGCCTACACGTGCGATTTGTGCCAGAAAGGCGAACGAAAAATTCAGAAGCGTAAACGAAAACTCGGAAAGCGCAAATGAAAAATCTAGCAGCGAATTCAAAACTATTATTTGCAAAAACGAAACTTAGAAAATTGTTAAGAAACCATGTCACATTCTTGCAACTGAGTTTATTGTTTTCATTATCAAAGTGTTTTTTTTCTTTCTCATTGTATATTTTTGTTCGTTTTTTAAAAGTTTGTGTTCATTTTCGGGCGTGGCTTAGCGAAGGGTAAATTAAATCCTTCAATTAGAGAACTCACCACAAGAGGCCGACAGAGAGAGAAAAACACACACTCACACACGTATGTTTTATTATCTCCGTGGGGACTGTCCATAATGTAATGTTTTTTATACTGTACAAACTGTATATTTTATCCCCTACCCCTAAACCACCCCTCAACCTAAAGATCATAGAAAACTTTTTTCATTATTAGATTTTCAAAAATTATCGTTCTGTACACTTTATTAGCTTTTGTGCCCGTGGGGACCTCAATTTTGGTCCCCACAGTGACACGGGTCCCCATGAGTTGTGTGCATTCAGGTTTAGGTCCCCACCGGGATATATAAACATGAAAACTTTTACTCTCTACTTGACTACATTTTTGAACAAGTATATGTACTCTTTACTCCACTACATTTGTAATGAATAATGCAATTGCACATTACATTTTGCCTGGTACCTATCATTCTTTTACGGCAGTTTATTTTTGATACAGAAGAATTAATATTGCCATTTACAGGGCATTGAAGGTACTATATCTTGTGGGTTTTGCTCTTACTTACTAAAACTTGTCAACATGGCTTCTTTATGTGAATACGAGTGCATTATCAATTAGGGTTTGGATAGGGTTATCAATGTCAATCGCTGGCGGTTTATATGTGAAATGAGGACATGACAGCAGCTGATGATGAGGCCAAAACCAGCATGTCTAGTTCAAAAAGGCTTTGACTTTTTAATTTGACTTAACATTATTTTATTTATCCGTTATATTGAAGAAACCTTTTGAAAGAGTTTGGTTTATTATGAGCACTTGAGCTTAAATGAGACTTGAGTGTTTGTAATAGATGAAGGTTATGGTGTCGACCATGATTTGTTGCAATTTTGAGGTGTTCAGTCTTATTATGATTTAAGAAAATAAATGTGATTGCTCTTCTCAGGAATCAACTGTCTCTAGTTTTTCACTGACATGTCTCTTAAGTGTTGAGGACTAGTGCTGCTTTGAACCTACATTCAGTACGAGTAAAATACTCAAGTACAGTTAAAATCAGATACTCTTAAGACTTTAACTCAAGTCGTTTTGGAATTGGTGACTTGTAACTTGTAATGGAGTAGTTTTCGCTGCAAGGTATCTGTACTTTTACTTAAGTATGGTTTTCAGGTACTCTTTACACCACTGAGGATTTGAATTGATAAACTGTGGTAAATATTGTAGTAGGCTATGCTTTAATATTAAATATACAGTTTACTACAGTATTTTCCATGTGGGTCTTGAAGTTACAGGACCAAACCTTTACGCCTTGGGAGCAAAGCTTTAGTGACTTATCTTACTGTTGACAAGTATTTTTATTAAACCATTAATATCCCAAACCTATCTCTAAACCCTGACTGTTCCTCTTATAATCTATAAAATCTCATCCACAACATGCAGCATTAGCATGACGTTGGTGATGTCTTGCGCACTAGCATCTCATATGCAATGTGCAGATTTATTCATTAGAACACACCGTCCACCCTGTGTTTGATATTTATCCTTCCTTCTGTATTTTCTCCACTGTGCCCTTGAAGAAGGAGAGAGGATAGACTCATAAACCCGTAGCCACACTCATTCAATACAATCCACCACAGCGCCCTCGAGAGCTGAGAGAGAGAGAGAGAGAGATGCTGGGGGATGGGGGATGCTGACAACACGACTGCCATTGGCTGGACTGCGTGATGAATTATGAATAAACAGCATTGTGGTTCAGCAGCATCTCTCTGCTCAGGTGTCTTAAACATGTTTTTCACATCACATTTTATTTCTTGGACGTGTGATGCAAATCCTGTTGCAATGTGGATGAAGGCATAAATGAGCAGAGAGGGAGAGAGATCCAGCGTTTGCCTGCGGAGGACAACAATCTACGTCACAACACTGGATAATAAGAGTTAATGGAGAATATGAACGTGTCGCACGCGCCGGTGTCGTGTGAACTGCATCTGAAGCATGTGGCTGATATGGCAGAAATATGAAGAATGCTTTGAGCAGCTGTCAACACGGTAATCCCACGCTGCACTGCTCACAGCATGGACTCCAACAGTGATGGAAAGGAGGAATGGTCAGAGGAGCAGTGGGAGAAATGGTGAGATGATTTTGCATGTTTGTTATGGTGGGGAGCTGATGTAAAAGCCTGGTGACATACAGTATGTGTGTGTGTGTGTTGCATAAAGGTCATTCAGACCACATACACACTGTAAAGTTTTGGGGGTGACAAAGGCTGGAGTGGATCTATATCTTAATGTTCCTTCCATCCACACTCCGCCTTTTTCTATTTTAGTCTCCATTAAATCACTGATGTCAATAATAGAGATCTCAACTTTGATTTGTGTTTTTCTCACGGGTTTGCCTTATTAATGGGAGCCGTTTTGTTTGTTTTCATAGGCTGACACATGACATAGGTTTGGATGAATTTGAAGATGCAGATTTGTCAGAAATCACAGAGATCAGAGATGAATTTGTCCTCAGGTCCAGCTGTAACGCCTCCGAGATCGAGGTGAGAAAATATCTTGCTTGGATGTGTCCAATCTTACCGCAACAGCTGCTTATATTCAAACCTTCCTCTTGGACTTTTATTGTGAAATTTTCTTGTTTCTTCTGCATTCGGGACTTCTTTTTAACACAATTGACATCATTCTTCTTATAGGTCGCTAAGCGCTCATAAACATTAGCAGTTATGTACTTCTGGGCTTCAGCACATAAACAAACCTTGTCACCTTTAGCAACAACAAACAGAACTTACAATAATATAGCATGTTTGACTTCGTGCGGCGCTTAGCAGACCGATCTGCGTGTGACATCAAGTATCGCGAGAGCAAATGGACAATTGAGCTTTGGATTTGCTCTCGCGATACTTGATGTCATGGGCCGAACGGTCTGATAAATACACACCTGCTAATGTTTGGTTTCGCGCTGCTTATTATGTTATTTATTTTAAATGATTGACAGCGTTTGTTTATCTTTTCTGATGTGGTATGTGTGGATGTCAGACCACTTAACTGTAGACAACGTAACGCTAATCCTGACAGTTCGTCCATCCATTGAGTGAGCGTGTACACGCATAAAATTCCGTTAGTTTACTTTTTCAACAACAATCATAGTCCCGGGCTGTGACTGGCCTTACATATTCAAATTAAATCGGATTCTCAGTGCGTTTACATGCGCAAATTAAACGGATATCTATCAAAAATCATCTTATAAAATAAGCCTGTTTTCACGTGTTTACATGCATAGTAATAAACCGGTGTTCCAACCCAATCACAACACGAGGGTAGCACAAATTTATGGGTAGCATAAATTGGCAGAACACCGGCTCTGCACATCATTTGAACAGATTGACCTGAAACAAATGAGAGTGTATTTGTTGAAACAAGCCATGAGTATAGAGGTGTAAATGAATGTAGATTGTAGAGGTAAAATAATCTGGATTTGAGTAAACGTGATGAGAGTTCATATCGAGATCTTCAATAATATTGACGTTCGATACAAATCTGATCTCGTTGTTCACATCTCTCCTGAAACTCTAACGACCGAGTCGTTCCTGAGATTTCAGACTTTAGCTACGGAAGAGATCTGTGATTTTTCGTTCTTTTGGGAAAGTTGTTGTCATTCATCTGAAGCTGTGTGTGCGTGTGTCTCATTGTAATGCAGCGAGTAAACAGCACTCGTGAATAGTCTTTGTTGGGACAGATAATGCAGCGGTCTGATGTCATTGCCCGCTCTGACGGCGAGCTCTGTGGCCTCCTGCTTTGGACTGACAGCTGATCTCTCCAATCCCCGCAGGATCATGTGACGCAGGCAGCCAGTAGTGGTGAAGATAAGATGGAGGGAGGCGCGGCAGGTCGGGACGGGACCTCACGTCACACTGAACCATCCGACAGGAGTCAGAGAGCGACGCGCTCACACCACAGCAAGGCTCCTGCTGCGGATTCTGCTCCTCCTGTCGCCATGGAGACCTACCGTCCCAAAAGACCAACCACTCTCAACCTGTTCCCAAAGATTCCACGCACACAGGTACATGATGATGATGGGGTGTGTGTGTTTAAATGCCTGTAGTTCTGTGTTTCTGAGAGAGAGTTTAGGAAGCGTTGGAGGGGGGAGTCTTTTCACTTTAAATGCCACACGCACACACTTTTGTGTGGTTTTGTGCTCGGTTCCGTGCGAAAGTAAAGTGTTTTGTTTAGCTTGAATCTCTCAGAGCATCCAGAGCCCCTCACAGCCCTCAAACCTGAGATTATAAACCAAAATGTAGAATGTATGTCATCCACAGGACACTTTAAACAACAACTCGCTGGCAAAGAAGTTCAGCTGGCAGGAGAAAATCTCTCAGACTTCATCACCGCTTAAAACAGGTGGGTCTTCAGCTTTTCACACAGATGATGATGGAATGAAGAAGTGGTGCTGAATGATGTTGTTTGGTTGTATGCACTGACAGAGAGATTCATTCTGCCGTGGAACTGCAGCTCTGTTGTGTCAGTAACAAAAGAGTCGAGCCGCGCTGCCAACTACAGTCATGTGCGTCTGATTCAGCTCGATCATCTCCAAACCTGCCTGCTCATCTGTTTCTGTAACACCATCTGTTGCTTGGTTAAAAGCATCTGCTAAATCAATCAATCAGTAATAGAGTCATCATGTTTGATCAATTTGTATATAAAAAAACAATGAATAAAGTTGCTGTGTGCAAAACACACCCAAAAAACGGATAACTTCTTGTTTTAATGAATTTCTTCTTCCTGAAGGAATAATAGTTTATATTATATTTACTATTTATCATCTATTTATTTATCACATCTTTATGAATCTTGAAATAAATTTGTTTGTTTTTATAGCTTTTGTTCAGCGGGCAGAGACGTTCTTACTGGACTTGAAAACATTTGATGTTGAAATAATCCAGAAATATTATACCAAAACAGTGACTACGATTTACAAATATTAAAAAATAATTCTATTTTCTTATAAATATATATCTGAAAAAAGACTTTGCAACAAATTCATTATACAGGTTTTTCACTTTTAGAACATTTTGACCAGCGGGTGGTGCTTATGCAGTATTTGACATGTATTCGTTTAGCATTTTATAAATTTAGGATCGAGTAGCATTGAATTCATGTTTTTGCCCAAATGAAACCACGCGTAATGCCATCAGAGGACAAAACAAGAACATCTCTTGAAATCTGTAGAGGTGGTGCTGGAGAGTTTGGTTGAGATCCTCACGTGGGTGATTTTGTGTCGTTTCAGGTGATCTGACCCCCTCGCGCGAGCACGTGTGTCTCAGTGATGACGAGAAGATCCAACAGGCCAGCGGGACCGCTCGGACACAAATGAAGGACTGCGGCACATCGACAGACCAGCCGCCCGGCGACGGACCCTCGAGAGCCCCCCACACTCAACCCTGCAGAGCCGTGACCCGCAGAGAGACGAGCACCTGCGAGCGGATCCGTTACCACACCGACGTGCGTCTGGAGCCGACCGAAGAGATCTATCTGACCCCGGTACAGCGCTGCACCGACGCCCCGGAGCCCGAGAGACCCTCGGTGCTCCCTCTCGCGCCCCTCAGTTCCGACAGCGAAGCCCCTCCACCCTACCAGTCCCCGTTCCACGAGCAGATCGAGCTCCATCCGCCTCCTTACGCCTCGTGCGTGGAGGCTTTGGCCGACCGCGGCGGACATGAGGTCACCGGAGACCTGTGCTACAGAGACTGCGGTGCAGGTGAGGCCCCTCACGAGAGTCTGTCGGGGCCCCTGATGCATTCTGGGATACTGAGCAACTCGGACACGAGCGGACTGTCTTACGATTCGGTGAAGTACACTCTGGTGGTGGATGAACACGATCAGCTGGAGCTGGTCAGTCTGAGGGACTGTTACCATGGTTACAGCGATGACAGCGACACGGCGACGGTCTACGACAACTGCGTGTCATCTCCATACGAGAGAGATTACGAGGAGGATGATGACGACGACGAGGGGAGAAATCGAGATGAAGCCTCCACCTGCCCGTCAGAGAGCTCCACCCCCGACGGACCGCTTTCTCGGAAGTTCGTCAACGTGTTCATGAACGGCTGCTCGCGCTCATCCAGTACGTGGCGCGTTCACATGCGAGCGCACACATTAGTTTGTGTAGATGAAAATATAATTGGGGATGATTTTTGTTGATTTTAGCACAAAACCAAAAACGAAGTGGGTGACTTGGACTGAAAAAACGAAGAGCTCAGAATATACGGTTTAAAATGATCTCAGGGTGATATGAATAATGATGTACAAACACATAAAAATCACAATCGCAAAGATCTCTTTCACATCTCAACTCGTCTGCGTCTCAGATGTTTCTCCTGCGTCAGAAATGTCACAAACTCACAAAAGATTTTGCGATCAAAAGTCAATAGGATTGAAGATCTCAATATTAACTTTACAATCTATATTCATTTGACGCCTCCTCATGTGTTTCAACAAGTACGCTCTCATTTATTTCTGTTTTTATTTCTCCAAAACAATTTTAGGAGAAACATCTGAGACTCCAACAAATCTCCTGAGCAAAGAGAACCACATTTTGTTCTCTGGGTCTTTATAAGAGAAGTAGTTTGAATCATTAGCTGGTTCATATTTCTGTATTTAGTTGTGGTTGAACATCTGCGTCTGTTGTAGGTGCAGAATCATTCGGTCTGTTTTCCTGCATGATCAACGGTGAGGAACGAGTGCAAACGCACAGAGCTGTTTACAGGTAAACATTTGTTTGCAGTGCCGTTCAAGAGATCACTTTAGGTTTGCTAAATTTGGGTATTTATGAGTTATGTACAACGATTGTGTTTGTTTTGAAGTGTGTTGTGGTGATCTCATGATTTTTTGCGTGGCTCAGGTTTGTTCCCCGCCACAAAGATGAGCTAGAGCTGGATGTCCGTGACCCTCTGCTGGTGTTGGTGGAGGATGAAGATTTCTGGTACGAGGGGGTTAACATGAGAACGGGGGCGCAAGGAATCTTTCCTGCATATTACGCCACCGAGGTCTTCAAAGAGCCCGAAGTCTCCTTAAAGAGTACGACACATGATTGACGGATGAGACCGTCTCCTCTGAGCTTCTCACATCCTCACACATCTTGTTTCCATGGCAACCAGCATCTCTTCATGTTGCGGATGCTATCACCATTTCATAGGGATGTAACGATTCACCGTGAGCCGGTTGAAAATCAATTATAATATGTGACGATTCAAGCCGGTTGAATCGCAATGCGTGTTTTGAACAGCAGGGGTCGCTGTGTTTACCGCAAACTTGGAAAACGTGGATATGCAGATATTTCTTAAATGTAAAAAAAGTTTTTTAAGTTTGTTTATTTTATGTATGATTCTTTTTTTTTTTGACTTGGAATTTGTTTAAAAATTGCAGTTTCATTTTGTTATTTGACATAAAAGATATTTTCATTTTACAAAGAAATGTGCAGCATTTGAGAAATAATAAAAGGGCAGTTGATCGTTTCTAATTAGTCTCATTTTGTAAAAATAAACCTTGAATGAATCGTATCGTGAGATCAGTATCGTGACTCGGGTCGTGAGCTGAGTGAATCCTTACATCCCCACCATTTCATTATTCATTTCGATGTGTTCATGCACAATGTTTAAGAAGAAAGAAAGATGATCAGGTAACATACAGACAGTGTTGGGTGAGTTACTCTGGAAAAGTAATTAATTTCTAGTTACTAATTACAAATTCAATAGTGTAGTTAGATTACAGTACAAATTACTCTCGCCAAAAAGTATTTAGTTACTTATTACTAATTACTTTCTATATCCTACATCAACCTTGATGAGTTAAGTGATTCAAGGATTGCCATGAAACGGCTCTTTTAATTCATTCAAATAAATAATATAAAACTACATAAAGTACTCTTATTAACTGACCAAAGTATTACAAATGTGAGAAAGGTCAATTAATGCGTGCATTTTAAAGTTTAAGACTTTCAATTTTAATGTCAATTCCACTACTGTATACATTACACAGTATTTAGTAACTGTAATTTAGTAAGTAACTGTAATTAAATTACAGAAAAAATAAGAGTAATCCCTTACTTTACTTTTTTAAGGGAAAATAAATTAAATTACAGTAACTAATTACTTAGTAACTAGTAACACCCAATACTGCATACAGACATGCATGAGATATGAAACACAAACTGTTGTTGTGTGATTTATTTATTCATTATTTTATATTTTGTAACGGTTTATGTATTCAGCTGCAGGTTGTGAATGGACGGATGAGTTCAGACTGAAGTTTCTTGGATCTGTTCAGGTGCTTCATCACAAAGGCAATGACGTGCTGTGTGCTGCCATGCAGAAGGTTTGATAAACATTTACGTTCGGCAGATGCTTTCATTGCATTATCCTATACATTTGTTTCTAAGTATGTGCAATCCCACGGGATCCAACCCATGACCTTGGTGTTGCTAACGCCACTCGCTAACCACTGAGCTACAGGAAAGCAATATAAACAATATTAAAGAGATTCTGTCATCGTTCATGTGTTTTAAAACCGTATATGACACGTTCTTCTGTAGAACACAAAATAAGATATTTTGAGAAATGCCTCAGTGGTTTTGTGTTCATACAATGGAAGTCAATGGGGTTCAACACTCTTCAAGATATCTTCTTTTTTGTTCTACGGAAGAAAGAGTGACATACAGGTTTGACATGACACGAGAGTGAATAAATGATGGAAGGATTTTAGTTTTGGGAGTCAGTCCAACATCATCCTCTGATCTATCATCCGTTAATCTGATTATACTGTATGAAATGGGTCAGACCCTGTGATTGGGTTAGGATAGGTTTATGTAATGAAGTGAAGCAAAATTCAATCAAAATGAGGTTAAATCAAGATTATCAAATGATGATGCTTGACACGAATGCCTGATACAGAAGAATGACTGTCGTGTTGAGTTGATAAAATGTGAAGAGATGTAAAAGAAGGGGTATGATTGATTTCAGATTGCTGTGAACAGACGACTGACGCTTCACTATAATCCGCCATCATCCTGCAGTCTGGAGGTCAGCGTGAAAGGACTCAAGCTCACCGCACACGATCACTTTCAAAGTGTAAGAACACAAACGCACAAGTCAGCATTTTCACAAAATACCGTATGATTGTGTGTATGAATCTGATTCTTTTATAAACGTGTTTCCACAGGGCTCCCAATACAGTCACTTCTTCCATCTGAAAAACATCTCGTTCTGTGGATATCATCCCAAAAACAGAAAGTACGTTCTTATTATTTCACACCACGCTGTGTTCATTTTAACATCACAATAATCACATGAACGTTTATCACGATATACGGTGTTATCTTAATGATATGTTGACTTTAACACTGCTGCTAACTTTCATATATCGCTGCTGTCCTTCTTAAAACCTCCTATCTCCATATTTCATGATTCTGATTTGCTATAAATCATGATTTTTACTCACCCTTTGTGTTTGTCACTGAGTTTTGCAAATATCTAAGCAATAAAAAGTATTAAAAAAGTGCTTGTCAACTTTGACAACACGGTAGACTGTCAGTGACCCACGGGTGGAACAAACAACTTTTTTTCCTTTGAACAGCTAATATCCTATGCCAGTGGTTCTCAACCTTTTCATGGTCACGCCCCCCTGTAAACCCATTTTAAGAATTGACACCGCCCCCCATTATTTACACGCCACTCCCTTCATGCGCACTCACAACTCATCGGGAGAGAGAGAGACTTGCTCTTATTCTAAAATTACAGTCTGAAAGACAAACATACGTATATGATCTACCTGTTTCTTAAGATGATGTAGAGGTAATAGCTGCTGCTTCCTGAGTGGACGTTTGCCTACTTTGTAGATATTAAGCTTTTGTGTGCGGCCTAAAATTGCACTGTGCAGGACCAACAATGAGTCTCACGCGCGCAGCTTCAGACGGAACATTGCCCTCCGTCAATTTGCAATCGCGTGCATTCGCGATCGAGTTCCAAAGGCTGGGGTTTGGGGGAACCGTCACGCCCCACCTGCAGTACCTCTGCGCCCCCTGGTTGAGAACCACTGTCCTATGCCAACAAACGTAAAAGAACTCTGACAACCTATATATCGTTGGAAAGCTCCAAGTCTCTAGTTTTCACTGTTTTCAGATTTGAAAAAGACAAAGGTAGTAAAAGTGTTCATTTACATGTCACTTGTACCACAGGTGGGCACATTTGTTACTAGTACAAGACACCTACTCACCATTGAGGGTATTGCGGTTAAAAATATCACAGAACCCTCATTTTTCATTATATCAGCTTGAAATTTGAAACACAACTTGGTTAGATGTGTGGCTTTCATTTTTTTGGCAGTTTTTGGTGAAAAATTTATATTTTTTGTAAATAAAAGCAAGTTTCATTTATTTTTTGTTTTTATTACAATAGACTCAAACGGTTATAACTTTTTTATATTGATATTTTTCGACTTCTGACACTTCTAAGATAAACTACAAAAGGTCTTCTTTGAAACAAGATTAGGCGTCTAGACCAAAGCATTCCAGAGTTACACTAATATAAAGGTTGAAATCACCTTTAAGCACCCCCCCCCCAAAAGGAGACCGACAGCTAAGGGGTTAATCATTTAAAAAGTTTGTGTTTTGCCAATCTGGACAGCAGCGATATGCAACTGACACCATGAGGCTTTCCATTTATTGATTGCATAAAAAAATATATATAGACATTTGTATACAAACAAAATATATATACTGTACATTCTTCTCGTCATATATTTTGCAAGGGTGGAGTTAAGAGTATTCTTAATCTTGATTTATTGAAAGGAAGCTACTGTGAATTATTTTGACATGTTGTCAAGAATTATTCACATCATTTTCAATATTGTGCAGATCAGGATAAACGGTATTATTGAACACGGGCACAAGTCTAGTCTGTGTAAGTTTGGACTTTAACCTCTGAAATGTCTACAGGTATTTTGGTTTCATTACGAAACACCCGGCTGATGAAAGATTTGCGTGTCACGTGTTTGTGTCTGCAAACTCCACGAAACCTCTGGCACAATCTGTCAGGTAACTCTTACATTCATTTCTGATTTCATGTGTTCTTATGTTGGTTTATTAGAATTTATTTAGAATAATATTGCCATCATCTGTGGTGTTTAACAGAAAAGCCTTTCACTCATACTACAAAGAGTTTGTGGAGGTCTCGTGTCCAACAGAAGACATCTATCTGGAGTAATGCTGATGTCCTCTCTTCAGTCATGTGTACAGAACAATAACACCACATCAACATGAGAAATCTAGTGTATGATGAAAGACTAACAAGACTGACATTAATATGGACCAGGAGGAGAGAAACTGAGACGACTGCTGATTGTTTGTGATGAAGCACACGGATCGATGATGTGTTGAGGTGCGTCATAATGATGCTCGAAAGAAACGAACGTAAGACAGCCGGTGAAAACTGAAATTATTTTCCTGGATGCTGAGGATTTTGGATGATTCGAGAGATTATTTTATCAGATCTTTGCCGTCGCTTGCGTGTTATGGCTCTGTGTGCGCTTCGGGCTAAGAGAGAAACGCTTCTTCTATTTTTTCATAACACACAAACACACACCGACTGTAACATACCGCACAAACTCATTGACATCTGTCTCTCGATGTCATGAATTACAGAATTACTTCCCAAAATCTGCCTGTCAAGAGAATCAAAATGATTTCTTATATACATATATATATATATAATCTCTGAACAGAAAATCTAAGTGTTAGTATAGATTATAACAACACTACTAAAGGGAAAAGTCTTGTGTCCTTCAATAAAAAGGAAATCAAATCTTTTCAGACAATACGTCTGTTACAGTTGATGAGAATATTAGTACACGTTCATAAATACAATAGAAATATTGATAAAACCCAGAGGTCTTCTTGTGTGCTTCTGTGTGAGATCAACAGATCTTGACACTTGCTTTTATTGTTTTAATAAACCCATGAAGTATTTCTGTCTTGTAAAAATAGGTTTTGGGCTTCACACATGAATAAAGCACAAGTTGTCGCGTGCGCTCATGAAATGCTTTTTTAACAGGGATCATATTTGTTTGCAAACATCTCAAAATACGTGAAATAAATATGTTCTTTCCCAAAAGATGCTCATTTCTTTCTGCACAAGAGTGACATTAATACAATCGAGATCACGTATTGCCGTTGGGGGAAATCAGGACAGCGTGGTTTCAGATCGAAATACAAATACAAACACTTCATTTCTGTAAATGGAACAACTAAAATATGTTGACAGAATCAGAAGTCCAACAAGTAAAGATATTATAAACAGCAGCCAACATTTGTCTGTTTACAGATGTTTACTCGCACAACATTTTCACATTCCTTAAAGAAAAAGATCAATTTGAAAACTTTATTTACATGGCCTCAAACCTTGAAAATCAGGTCTGAGGTTCCAGAAGTGATGCTGGCGGATACATAAGAGGTTAAGTCAGTCTTGGTAAAATGTCAATGGTGTTAATCCTCAACACAGTCTGAGGCTGAATAATGACTGCAAAAACAAAACTAAAGTGTTAAACGAAGGCACGGAAATAAACCTTTTGACTGTAAATTGAATGTCAACACAAACATTAAAAACCTACTTTTCTTTTTTTGAAATCGATGTCTCTTCCAGAATCTCATGTGTACCATCGGCCAGGATTCGGTCTTCTCAATAACCGTGGCCTGAACTCTCACCAGATCACCGCTGCGTGTCCGAAGAACACACACAATTATTACTTCATAACGTTACCAAATCATTTCATACGCCGCTAAAAATAAGGTCTCAAACATGTTTCTCAAGTATAAAAACAGTCAATAAACAACACTGGCTTTAGCGGTGAGATGTTGAGTACAAACAAGCATCTTACCCAAGAAGTGGCTTTCCAATGAGCGTGAAATCATTCCCTCCGACCAACAGCACCTGCAGACAGAAGCCACACACGCGTCTTCAGTGGAATTAGGACATTCGTACTTTTGCCGAATACACATGTGCTGTGTGTTCAATAAAGAATGCAGAATGCGGACAAACCTTCTCCAGTCTGATTCCGGCGCCGCACTCAACATCAATGTGATTCTCAATGAGGATTAAATCTTCATTGGTGACTTTCCACTGACGGCCGGCAAACTGAACAACGGCAAACAAACGTCCGTATTCTCCGCTCTGAATGAGGCCGTTCACCTTCTGCACAACCGCTGAAGTAACAATCCACACGTGACGTATATCAAAAACCCTCAACCTCTTTTTATATAGAAACATCATTAAATTTGATTTACAAGCGCAATATTCCTTAGGTGGACCACAAATCTATTGGGTTTATTTATGAGGATCTCACACACACACCTCCATGCTTCTTCTCTTGATCTTCAGGGTCAAACGCTGGTAGTTCTGGCCACGGTGGTCTTGATAAGGATGTGTGTGGAACAAAACTGACAACAAATGACACAACAATAGGACTTTAACCAAAGCATCAAAACATGAATTCAGCGTGAACAGTAAGAGATACACACTATAATGCTTTTTTGGAGTGAATAAGAGAGAATGAAATATTAGATGGTTACCTTGCAGGATTTGTGACGCTTGATGAGTTTTGACGGCATGCTAATGTAGGAACCAAACAGCCTGTGGAAAATAGCAGTGAGTGACGTCATCAGCACCATACGCACTCAGTGTAGAGTCACGTTATAATCCAGCATGAACACGCAATAAACAAGGCTGATATGCACATAACACATCTATATGAAAACATAAAACAACAAGATATTACAGAGTATGACAGTCAAATATTATATGTGAAATAGCTTTTTAATTGGATAACTTTTATGGTGCATGAAATGCATATGCCACACAAGGTTACAGTACATGAGATCCTGTACTAGCGTCGAGCTTTGGTTTATATTAGACAAACAGCATTTAATCCCTTGAGTTGACCATTAATAATTCAATTTTAAACGTGTCATTTCTCATAATAATGCACTCTCATCCGTTTAAACATAAAACTGAATGAATGTGCACGTGACACGAACGTTCACAATAATATAATCACGAGTATAAATCAGAAAATGAAAACCATACACACGTGCAGGTGTGGACTGTGTTAAACATGTTCCTGCGGTCTGAAAAACTCTTAATATTCCTGTTAAATTCCCTTTGTTCAAAGTCATCGCCATCATGAGAATCAACCGGAAACACACACGCGCGGAACAAATGAGTCCCCCGGAAACATCATCCGACCGCAAAGGTTCCTGTACTGAAACTTTCCCCCCAACATTTATTAAATGATAAATAACAAAAAGACAGTTACAATATTCAGCCTTTACAATCAAAATTCAATTATACAACATAAATTCACATATATTGCATAGAAATGGAAAGAAAAAAAAGAAAAAACTCACTCATGAAACCAAAATTCATCAAAAAATAATATAAATATTTAGCTTTTGCCTTATTTAGCTATTTAAAACAATTAACATATAAAGAAAACTCTTGGCAAACAATTAACCTGGGGGTACTTTACATTTTTTTTACATTTATGAATATAAAATTTCAATAAGTATATTATTCACAACAAAAGATGTATCTTTGTTTATAATTATTAAATATATAATAATATAATATATTTTTATACCAATCTTGCAGGTATTTTCTGTTGCATCCATTCAAATGCATCAGTCCAGAAACAATGCATCAAATTACACACACACACAAAAAAAATGTTCCACCTTTCAACATCAATTTTGCATAGCCTATTTGACAAACATTAGAGTCTCCGACCATCCATTTTAATCTTAAGAATTCTCTTGCAGGATATATACGACTAAAAATTTTGAAGTGAACCTCTTTACATTTAGGGGTAACGGGAAAATAATGAAAATTACACCTAATCCGTCTTATTTTTTTTTCAAAATGCACTAAACATAAAATTTCTCCTTTCCTGTGCTGAAACTGTGTTCGGGCATCTGATCAAAATGCATTTTATTTACAAAGAAATACAATTATTGTCTTTTAAATAGTGCGAAATATATGAAACCTGATGAAAAATAGGATGATGAAATAGGATGAATATGATAATACTGTTATTTATAGTAGGCTAAATAAAATGAGAGACACATAATGATTTACAACTAAACTTTACTGGAAATATTTTAGATTTAAAGCAACAATGGAAAAGTAATGGTATAGTTCATCAACATTTACTCTTTATATTAATTAAAATTATTATATAATGCTACTTGCAAGATGTTACTCCAAGTAATTTATTTTTGCAAGGCTCTTCTAGAATAGAAGGTCCTTCATCAGAGATAAACTGTTGTGGATGTTTGTCAATTATCGTGCATTTAAGGAACATGTTATAGTTTCATGTAGAACAAACTGAAGAATGTTTAAAATCATTCTTTAACTATAGTTTATTTTTATCAGTATTCTATTCAACTACATTTTAGTTGGCAAAAAATTTGAAATACAATGTAATTTGTATGCTGTGTATAAAAAAGGTCATTATTAAGATAAAACCGATAAACACAGATCAAGACCCAGTTGTGTAATACATCAATATTTATTATGATGACAGATAGTCAGCTCATCATCATTTCTGTATATTCATTCACACAGCAGATGCTCAGAGATAAGACTCGTATTAATGCAATCATAAATAACTGTAATAAATATCCTCAAGTAAATGTACAACATGTATTTCACTGCATTCGGCTCCTTGTGCGGATGTTTTTCACATCAATATGTCCGACTCTTTGCCCGACAGCGAGAAATATGGGACTATCTGTGATAGCAGCAGCTGACCAGAGCACACACACACACACGCGCGCGCACACGTTGATCTTTTGAATGCACTGCAGTGGATGATGTATAGTAGCATCGGGTGTGTTTGTCCGGATGGCTTCACATTACTCAACTCATTCACCAGAAATATCACAACTGATTTACAACATAGTCCTATAAAGAAGCTCCAAATGTAGAACAGTAGAAACATCAGAGCTTGAAGAATGATTAAAAAGCTCAAACTCAACTGCTTTTTGGGGGGATGAAATCTAGACGTTTTAAGGAAACAAAAGTGAAATTTGGTGACCGTGACATCGATGGAAATATTCATGCAGTAGAACTGGCTGCAAAATCATTTCGTGTAAGCAATAAAAGCAGGACTGCACGTATGGCGGTAACGTCATTGGCAACTGAAAACAGATTCAAGGGTTTAACGTTTGGCAACTGAGATTCTCAAACTGAAAAGCACCCGAAACTAAAGAGAACAGACATCACATTCAGCTCAAACGTCTCATGTGTGTTGTATATGTCTATAGCCTGTTATTGACTCCATTCCTCTTACACACCTGAACTATATACTGTATGTGCACCTTTAACATCACACGCGGATATTTGTGTCTTAAGCAGTCTGGTTATGTATACTGGACCACATGCGTCGTTTGAGCTCAAAGCATCAACGGCTGGTTTTCATAACGGGGGATAGGTCGACCAAGAGTTTAAATGAGCCAATCTCACAAACATGTCGAGAACAACGCCCAGCTAACCCTGCCATGAAGACATCTCGCACGTTCAAAACGATCCTTAACGTGTCAAAAAAGGGTGAATTTCGTCTTCTGCTGATGTCCCGACAGGTTTGGTGAGATTCGCTCAAATGTATATTCAAACTTCTCAAGCAGCGAGTTCAATTCCTTTATAAAGCTAAAACGAGCTTCCGCCTGGATGTAGATGCGTCGACCGTCACGTCCGTGACCGAGACGCACTGAGGATAAAACAGCTGCTGATCAGTGAGAGAGTAAATCAGGTGAAGCTTCACATCTCTCATCATATATCTACATGCTTTATAAAAGTGTCTTCCAGTCAAACCCGCATCCGTCCGTCCGTGTGAAGGCAAGTTGGTCTGTCGGTTCACGTCCGTTTCTCCTCTGTTGAGTGACACGTGGCTTAAGGTCGCGTGGTGACAGGGTCACGAGGGGTTTATCCGCTCAGAGGGTCTTCGCGGTAATGGATGGCGTAGCGGAGCTTCTCCAGCATCACGTCGAGGGACGAGTACTGCGGCAGCTTCACCATGAACATGCAGGTCTCCACGCGGACGTAACGCAGATCCGGCGACCCTGCAACGCAGAAAAACATCATACTGACGCCTGACGCATGTCATATGTGAGAGATCTCAACATGGCAGAGGTGACGTACCTACTGCCCCATCAGGCGGGGCGATCTTCATGGGGTAGGGGGGCACGTGAGCGGTGTCCGGACCTCCGTCTTTGCAGGGACAGTTGAAGGGAATGCGCTCCTGGTTGCAAGCGAACTTAATGAACTTGCTGAGCTCCTCCTGGGTGAACGTTTCCAGAGCCGCCCAGAAGAACTCGATGTGCTGATCCGTCTCCATCAGACCCACCTGATACATGGTGTGAGCCTACAACAACCACAAGAGTTTGGGTGTTACGAGAGTCGCTCAGAAACAGTGTTTGGGCTTTTTTGTAAAGGAGCGTGAATGTTTGACCTTGAGGAACTCCAGGTTGACGTCGGGCAGGCCGCAGGTGCGCAGCTCCATCTCAGCAGGGCTCAGTAAGGTCAGAAGCTGAAGCGGGATGATGGAGCCCAGTCCAGCTCGTACGGCAGACATGCACTCGACATTCTGCAGCTCTCGCAGACGCAAATCACGCACCGCCCGCACGTACATGCCTTTATTCTCCCAGCTGAACACAGACACACACGTACAAAACGAGATCTTCATTAAGGGCGAACATAAACGGATGAACAGGATCACACAGGCAGATGATTGGCTCGTACCTGACAGCGATGTCACGGCCACCCTGGCACAGCTCCACCTCCTCTCCCGTCATGGTGATGTAGGTGAAGGTGCAGCAGGGGCGAGCCGGTGAATCGGGGCTCTCGTTCACGTGACCCTGAGACGACACCTCAGCACAGAGCGCCTCCAGCTCCGCCTCATCCGCCAGCTGACAAATAAAACACAGAGGTCAGAGGCAGTGTTGGGTAAGTTACTCTGAAAAAGTAATTAATTACTAGTTACTAATGACATATTCAATAGTGTAATTAGATTACTGTACAAATTACTCTCTCCAAAAAGTATTTAGTTACTTATTACTAATTACTTTCTTTATCGTATATATCAACCTTGATTAGTTAAGTGATTCAAGAATAGACATGAAACGGCTCTTTTAATTCATTCAAATAAATAATATAAAACTACATAAAGTAGTATTATTAACTGACCAAAGTATTACAAATGTGAGAAAGATAAATTAATGCGTGCATTTTAAAGTTAGACTTTCAATTTTAATGTCAATTCCACTATTGTATACATATATATTACACAAAGCATTTAGTTTAATTACATCAGAAGTAACTGTAATTAAATTACAGAAAAAATAATCCCTTACTTTACTTTTTCAAGTGAAAAGTAATTAAATTACAGTAACTAATTACTTAGTAACTAGTTACACCCAACACTGGTCAGAGGTAATGGGTATCAATAGAGCATCAGGTTAAAGAGTATAGTTTACAAATACATGATTTTCAGCAACAACAAAAAAAATCACGATTTTTAAAAAAAACTATTGAAACAAAAATAATTTACTTGTAAGCTGTATGAGTAATAACTCATTTGTTGGCATTAAAATAATCTACCAAAGATTTTCTTTTCTTTAAGCAGAATATGACTTCTTATTCCATTTGTTTAATTTTGGGATAAATTGTGACTTGGAGATGTTTGCGACAGACTTCATATTTACTCATTGCTGTATTTGTATTCTTATTTATTCAAATAGAAATATGTGAACATATGAAGAGTTTGGTTCCAAAATGACATTTTTTTTAAATCAAGTTTTTTATTATGTGCTCCAGTTTTTATTGTGTGAGTTGGCTGTATTTTTGGAGTTATTTTGGCTTAAATCAAAACAAACCAACTGCAGTTTGATTGATATGAATTGGAATGCACAAAAAAACATGATTTTTGATTTTTTTTAATGGAGTTGGAACCAAACTCTTCATATATTGGTCCTGTCCTTGTCTCTCCATATTTCAGGATATATTTGTTTGTCACTGGGTTTTTGTAAATACCTAACCGATAAAGCAATAAAAACCACACTATTTAATCATTTCAAAAGTCAAGCCAACTGGACATACAAGGTTCTGCAAGGACCGAGACGATGTTTTATATCTCTTACATTATCAAACTTCTTGAAGTAGTTGTAGGTGAGCAAGTCAGCTTCTTGAAAGTCAGTTTCTGGGTCCAGCGCTTCACCCACCAGACCTTTCCAGAACGATCCCAGCAGGTCCAGAGGTAGAGGAACATCCGCCCGGATGGCAATGCCCAGCAGCTGACCGAAGAAGTGCAAGAGCTGCTCCTCAGCGTAAGTGACGGGACACGGGGTCAAGATGAACTTCCCCTGAATGACATCAACGTCTCAGCTGACACGAGCATGAACAGCCAAAGAGATGATCGCAATGTGCGAAGGGATGTGTTCTCACCTTGTTGCGGTTGGCAGCAGCGCTGGGACAGGGCAGCAGCAGCGACAGGGCAGAACTCTGCAGCTCCTTACACACCTGCCACAGAAAGTGTCTGAAGGATCCGCCTGAGGACAAACACAGCACATATAACACAAGCGCAGGAATTCACTCGAAACAACGGCGGTGTGCGACACTGACTGGTGCCGTGCACTTCCTCTCCGGTGAAGCGGATGTTGAAGGCGTATGTGGGGTCTCCGCCGCTGGCGATCCTGACGCACAGCTGAGACGAGGGCACGCAGGACAGCTGCCGCGCCGCCTGACAGAAGTAGGTGTTCTCTGCCGCACGCGTCTCACCTGCGCAGACGCACGCATTAACACGAGGAACTCGCAGCTTGTACGGTGTTCTGTGTGACGGACGCTGCGATCACGTACCTCCAACTATCTCCAGCGGGTCTAGGGTGATCTCAGGAGCTGCGTGGTCTGCGGTCCGCTGCACGGTCGCGTTCAGAACCCGGTTCATGACCGTCACTTTGGTGTCGTAAAAAGTAAGACCTGCGAACACGACATACTACGTCAATCAAATGACATACTAGGAAGTAATAAAGAAGAGGTGTGTGTGTGTCCAGCGACTGACCTTTGGCCTCGCACAGAAGCGTGGCGAGGCTGTTTTGATAGTTCTGTGTCTGTCTGAGCTCAACCAGAGGCAGAAAGAAGCTCTCCAGCGTGCTGTTGAGTGACTGTAACAGAGCGAAGCGGAGTCTCAGACTCTCCACTGGCACACCTGTGAGACCAGACACGCTTTCATCAGACCCGTGTCGCGCACATCAGACGACACAACCCAGCGTCCAGACGGACTCACCTAACAAACACGTGACCTGAGGGTCGGCGGCGTCTTTGGCGTCCAGGTAAACCTCATGAGGATGCAGACGTGCGGGAGTGATGGCCAGATGCCGACAGAGACGGTTGACAAACTGCACCAGAGCAAAATCCATCTCAAAGGTCCATTTTCTGCTGGCTTTCTGAGCGTGACGCGAGTCGATGCACGTGCATCTGAAACAAGAACACCATCAGCATCCTCACGCTGAAAACCCAAACCAAACCTCTGCTCTTGTTCACAGCGTTACTTCAAGATGAATCCACCGTGAAACCTATTCCTCTCGTAACATCATTCAAAAGGGATGTTTAACGCCACCATCAGTTACTGTGAATTTCAAGTACATCACTCCCGTAAATATACTGCAGTTCTGATCATGCGTTTGGATTTACTGACACCAGATTGGTATGGCGGTACAAACCGTTCAAAGTGCAGATCGTAACCACACGCCAGGACGCCTCTCCAAACACTGCGGATGTCCTGTTTGGCTCGATCGAGTGTAAACTTGTGGAAACCCTCCAGGGTCAAGAACTTCTCTTCTGGCACTGTTGAGTCAGATCAAACATTATGAGATGGATCTACAGCAAGAAGCTTCCAAAGGAAAAACCGATGGGAAACTAGTTCAGTCGTGACCTTCTAGCTTTTTGGCAGGAGATTTTTCTGGATCTTTCTCATCAGGTTTGGTCTTCTCGGGAGATTTGGGCTTCAGGACAGTTTTTTTCTCACTTAATACAGTTCTGAAGAAACATTTCATATAAATAAACGGTATATAAAACACTACATGAAAAGACTTGCGCTTGCATGTGACCAGCGTGTGTAGGGCGACTCTCACCGAACACTGTTCAGCATGGATTTCTCTTTGGTTGGGGGTTTGGTGATGGGTCTCTTGGTACTGACCACTTTACCCTGATGCTGTTCTTTGCCCACCTTGCTGTGTTTGTTCTTGTTGGGCTTCACCGTGCCATATTTACGCAGAATCTACCAGCACAAGAAACAAGACTTGATTTCTGATTTCATCAAACACACACATCAGCTTCTTCAAACACACGCTCACTGTGTGGATAAACACTGCGTTGTGCATTACGGATACCGAGTTCACACTCATGCCATTGCAAACCTGTTTGACTTTTATTCTTCTTCAGAACACAAAAGAAGACATTTTGAAGAACGCTGATAACTAAACAACACTGAACCTCGTCGACTTTCATCGTGTGAACACAAAGCCACTGAGACGTTTCTCAAAGGATCTTCTTTTGTGTTCCACATAACAAGGGCGATTCTCACAAAATCTTGGTTTCAACATGTCAAACATGATTTTCTTAAAAACACTCACATCAACTATTTCTCATTATATTCATTTAAAACAAGATATAACATGTTTAAAGGCATCAATTTCAAAACTTTTACTGACAGTTTAACACAATTTTAAAACGTTTTTACAAAAAAAGGCCGTAGAAATTCTCATTACCGTAACCATTTAAAACGGTCAGTCTCGTAGCATGTTTTGCTAAAAACAAGCGAAGCCGTGATGCCTAAGCAAGTTTTTATTAATCGTACATAATAAGACATTAATGAATTATATTTTAATAGAATATTAGACATGTACAATTTCTGTAAATGTTGAAAACTACCTGTATCGGTCATGAGAAGGGAAAAAGTCGTGTACACAGCGTGACAAGAGAATATTAAGTTTTTAACTAGAAAAATATAAAGTAATTTGTTAACTTGTTTGCCATTTAAAAGCTACTAGTAGATGTGTTTCTTCACATAAAAACAAACTCTATGTAAATATATTTGTGTGTGTTTAAACAGTCTTTCAAAACCGTTACGGAGGACGAGAATATCAGTCCTGGACACTTCTTTTTTATTATACATGAATATTCTGTCAATCATTTTTTTGTCATTCAAGAACGTCTAGTAGAACATCCAATTGTTTTTTTCGTTGTTTTTACATCATATAAGGACGTGTTCACACTTCACTTCTTTTTTGACAAGAATTAGTTGACAGTGGCGCTTTTTTAGTAAAAACAATACTAATTTCTCGCTAGAAATGCAATCAGAAGTTATTGAAAGTGAAAATTAAACTTACATTTATACAAAACTATGCTCCAACAGGCGATTCGGCCGCCATTTTATTTGTTCAAGCTTGAGCCTTCTCGACCAATCACCTCCCTTGCATGTTGTTATGGAAACAACAGGTCTCTGTCATTGGTTAGCTGTGAAAAAGGTGCTTGACGTAGGGCGTAGAACTTTTTTCAACCTCAGAAGACGCTCTGAGCTGCAGAAAAAGACGCTGGCGTTTAAAAAAGCGCTCAGGACTTTTTTGAAAACACGGTTTACTTCATAGGATTATAATGTAAAACAGACGCTAGCAGCTTCAGAAAAGAAGTCAAGTGTGAACACGGCCTAATACACCCAGACAAATCGGGATGCGTTACGGTTATGAGAGCAGAAAAAGCAACAAAATAAATAAATAATTCATTCCTATGTCAAAATGATGTTTTGTCCAAGGTAGAGAACACAATTAATTTTTCGTGTTACCGAATTGTATGTTTTATAATTCAAATCTCTACTGCCATGATGTGGTTTCGTGAGAATCACCCACAAAGAGTCACATACAGGTTTCCAAGCACACAAGAGACGAACCGTAATAGTATTAAAGAATGGAGTGTAAGTCTTCTGAACGGTCACCTGCGTGAGTTGATCCTCCAGCACTTTCTTTGGCGGCCGTACGTGCGTGACGAACACATGCAGGAGGTTACCGGGGCTCGCCGAGTTGATCTGCTCTTTGCTCAGATAAATGTCTGACACTTTAACTGGTTTAGTGGGTGCGGGGCTCAGCATTTGCTCGGCGTACACACAGCTTTTAAAGATATCGGTGAGCACGTCACGCGCCCTGGGAATCAGTTTGTCACCTACAAAACCAGCAGAGAACACTTCTCGGAACCGGACCGTGACAGATCAAACAAAACCGCGAAGGTGAAACGAAGAGCTCAGCTCACCTCTGATCGACTTCTCGAGGAAATATTCCTCCAGGGCTGAGCTGCCTTGAGTGTCAAACAGACTTTGATTGACACTCGAGACGGTCAGGATCTCCTCATTGGTCATCTCCATTAGCTCCTCCTCCCTCTCCAGATTGGAAAGGCCAATGAGATCGCTGCTGTTGAAAAGACTGGCACGGATCTTCTCCACCTGAGCCCGTGCTCTTACCTGCAAACCAACAAACAACAAAATCGGTTTCAGTACGAACATGACTTGCATTTTCGATTAGCATTCGTAAAAAATCTTTGGGTTTGAGTAGTTTACCCTGCTAGAAACGCACGCCGTGTCTTGTGGTACCGCTGTGTAAACTCACCTCTATGACAGCGTAACCTTTGATGGGTTGTGACACGCTGGCACTGATGTCTGGAGAGGCCACGGTATACACAGATCCTCCATCTGAGACGGACGTGGTGCCGCTATCTAGCTGCTCTCCCAGACTGCCGAGACTCCCTTGACTTCCTGTGCTGCAGAGAGACACGTCCAGACTCTCCTGACTGGACACCGTGTGAGGATCCAGAGGCTGTGACGGAGTGACCGTCTCCTGATCCGCCAGCAGCTCACCGGCCCCTTTAGAGATCTGACTGGTGGAAGGCGAGGTGCTCATCAACGGTGTCGCGCTGTTGCCGTTCGGGGGAAGAACTTTCCTCACGTCCTGAGTGACGACCGGAGTTTCGGTTTTGGGTCTTTTAGGTTCCTCCTCCTGAACCGGAATGAACATCTCGTCTTTGAAGAGACCACCGTGAGCGTTACAGGCTCTTCGGATGGCGTTCCGCACCACGGCCTCCTCCAGGTGAGTCGGGATGCCCGAGAGCACCAGCAAGCGACTGTGAGCCGTGGATCCCACCAGCGCTTGGCAGGCGTCTGTGACGGCGTCTCCGGTGACGCCCAACCCCTGCGGGTCTTTGTTAGCCAGGTGTCTGAGAATCAAGAGTAAAGTCAAGCCTCGGTGGAACCACAGCATGTCTTCCGGCTTCCCTCCACTCATGTTCAGCAAAGCGCCGTCGCCGTCCCTCGCGCCGTTCCCGGACCCGTGTTTCCCTGTGACCGCCGTCCGATCGCGCTTCAGCTTCACCTTCTTGCGCTTCGAAAGCAAACTCGGACTCTGCGGCGTCTGTCCCGGGGAGGACGAGGAAGAAGATGAGGAGTCGCTAAAGTTGGCGGTGCCAGTAGATGACGGAGCTCCCACCGCAGACGCCCCCGGCCCACCGCTCAGAGGAAGAGTCACCTCGGCCACCGCCAGGCAAACCTCCATCAGCGCGTGAAAGTAAGTGGAGAAGCGGCTTCGTTCGCCCACCAGCGCCAGCGCTCCGCCACCACCCGTGGAAGAAGCGCAGGAACCGGCGACCGGCCCCCAACTCTGCGTCTCGTGATCGTAAAGCTTCCGCAGTTCCGTCTGGAGAACCACGAGCACCGTTAGACAGGGGTTCAGGAGAAGCGTGACAGGGCTGGACAAGCCGGAGGGGCTTTTGTGACGCTCGAAGGCGTGGATCTTGCGAAGAAGCTCCGCCAGCAGGTGGAAGATCAGCTCCTTGATACAAGGAGCAAGATCGGTAGTCCACAGAAGCCCACCTTATAAAGAACAACAGCGTGTTAAAGCAACCATATCCACAGTTCATTTCACGTCAAGGTAAAGACAAGGACGCCGCTCTCACCGAACAACTCGATGACCTGCAGGAGCACAGAGGTGGGCACAGTGTCCAGCTCATCCTCAGAGCGATCGCTGGCTTCTCCGATGCTGTAGGTCAGCAGCTGCTCAGCAAACGCCATAGCCAATGGAAACTCAAGAGGCAGAGAGTGTAACACCATCACCGCGCCGGGAGCAGGAGACACACCTGTGACACACAAAGAGATACTGTATATAATCATCTCTCATGTGGATAATGATGATGACGTTTCTTTGACGTACCCAGTTTGACGTGGACTCTGTCCGTGGGGATGATGATGCTGGGATACTGGTTGGCTGTGGGAGGAGGTGTGAGTCCTGTGTTTGATGGAGAGGCGTCCAGTGGGTAACACACCGCTTCCATTAGATTCAGCTGACCGTTCCGCCGCACCTTATGACCGAGTCCATACACCATGACACGAGCCCACGGAGCCTTGTACAGAGAAGAACTGAGAGGAACAGCAGAGTTTACACATTACACCCCAGACTGTTTCTCAATCGCAATGTGCAGCGACATCCCTCAGAGGCTTAATTGGAAAGATGAGGCAGTTAAAAACTATAGCGATTTCACTTCACATTAATATGAATACTGTATGTCTTAAAGATGTCTAAAATGCACTGAAAATGCACTTCCGTCCTGTAGTGACTATCCATCTTAAATGACTTGAGTTAGACAGCTTGGGCAGAGCATCAGTTAACTCCTCCCCTTCAACCGTCAATCTGCTGCCAGTTCCATTTGAAAATGCAACGGCTGTTTTTATACATCCAATCAAATCACAGAGAACGACGGAAGACACACCCACTATTTTTCTCATTCAAAATTCCATTTCACTCTGAAATGCGTGAAAATAAAGGAAAGTAAAAATGACTGCAACTTCCGGTTCACGGGGGACTTTAAGAAACTTCAGATTTATTGTGCATGTATCACTTTGTTTATTCTGAACTATTTTCCTGTAGTTGTTTCAGAGCTGACTTCAGTGGAGTTTAAATGATATGTCCTCACTCTTTTCGACAGCCGAGCTGACTCTCTTTACATGAGACGACCACGAAGGCGGCGCCGGGGAAGTTGACGTCCATGCTGACCTTTGATTCGCTGATGGGAAACTCTTCCAGTGTGAACTGCTCAGGAGCGCTCTGAACGTAGAAACAAACACAAAATCAGCTGATTGATGGACAAATTTACCACCATTCCTTAAATGCGAATATCTTTCTGATTTATAGACCACTTTGAACGATGTAAACACCGGTCCAGAAGCATGTCCGGTTTATATGATTATTTTTTGTTTGCATATATAGTTAAATCTTAAAAATGTTTGTTAAATCAATTATAAATATTCTGTTGATTGTATTTTGTTCAAACGTTTGTGTAGGAAAAATGTCTTTATAAATGTCTTTGTTCTGTTGAACGCAAAATAAATTTTGAACAACGTAGGACAGCAAACAGTTCTGGGGCACTGGGGGACTACCATTGTCGTTTTTCCTACGATGATAGTCAACGGTGGCCAAGAACTGTTTGGTTACAAGCATTCTTCCCCTAGCTATAGACTGCGGACCCCCAGAGCCCACTTTGAGAACCTCTGGTCTAGACAGAAGTGTGAGAGCTTGTACCTGCAGAAAGCAGCAGATTTGTCTGGTGAGCTCCAGAAGGCTGTCCTCGCCCTGATGAAGAGCTCGACTGATGGCCACCGCCAACCACTCGCGGATGCTCCGGCCGTGACCCTGATAGAAGAGATCGGTGGGCGAGCAGCTCTGACCCTGCAGCTCATGAAGAACAGACTGAGCCAACAGGATTGACTTACAGCTGATACTTCCATCTGCACACACACAGACAGAGAAAGACACTGTAGTGATCATCGCTGTATCATCACATATTAACGGATGCAATTTAATCTCACAACTATTTCTATGACCTCACCTATTTCTCTGACCTCACCTGGCAGAGGCGGAGCCAGCAGCTGATTGGACAAGAGCTGCAGGTGCTCGAGGGTGATGTCACGCACAGCAGGAATGTGGAAGAGTCGTGTGAACGTGTGAGGGCTCTTGGGGGCAAAGATGTTGAGCAAAGCCATGCGACAGTAGAGACGCGCCAGAGCGCTTTCACAGCGCAGCAGTTCCCTAAACACAAAACGCAACACTTGATGATAACTGCGTGTGTTTAGATATATGACACAGAGAAACGGCAGGATGCGCGTTACCTGTGGATCTGGATGTTGCTGCTGTCTAGAGACACCAGGCCGTTGGCCGCAGCCCTGCGGGATCCTGCCGGCGGTCTCTCCAGCATCTCGATGGGGTACCAGTACCGAACCAACACACCCTCACTCCGCAGGTACGTCTCCACCTGAACCAGTTCATTCACCTGAATACGCACACATATGATTATTTCACACAAAATGAACATCAGAAAGCGCATTGTTAATCATCATTTCTCATTTGTGTGTTCTACAATGCATCAGATCTTGCTGATTTTGAACCCACGGTGAAACTCACAGAGTCGACATCCAGCACGACTCCATGCAAACCGAAGGTCTTCATCATGCCCCGGATGGCAAACTTGGGTAAAGCTGTGCCACCTGTGCTGCAGGTGTTGTTCCCTTCAGGACAGCGGATGCCCACCGTCAGACCTAATGGAACAAAATAAACACATCAAATGCTTCATTTAAAGCTGCAATCTCTATTTCAAACGTTGTGCACTTGTGTTCAAGCCAAATGAATCCAAACTGGACATCTTGAAGTATGAATCCCCATGAAAAGCTTGGGTAAAGGCAAGTTTTGCAATTACTTTACTCTTGAAATTTTGACTTTATCCTCAAATTATTCGGACTATGTCCTCGTAATCTAAAAAAACTCATCTTTTTTACGCTATGTAGTTCTTCGATCTCAAAATAATGTCTCTACATTTTTTCAGTATTTTAACAATTGTTAACCGGACGAATACTCTACTGACGCTGCTGCCTGAGCAGCCTCCTAGCGGCTAAAACCACACTCTGTAAGTTTAGTGTTTCGGGTCGGTACACAAAGCCCCGCCCATCTCCTGCCTGTGTGAAATGGTTTCCAAACGACATTTCTGCATTCGCAGGTTCCATCAGCTTACAAAACAAATTCACGTGTATTGCGCTGCCCACGGGGAAGTTTATACAGCAACATTATTTATGACAATTGCGCTTATCAACCACACAGGGTGCCCGTGAGCAAAAGTTCTCTAGTGTTGCTTTAACATGGCACTAAAATGCTGTCATAGATTTTTGCTCTACTTACATCCGACATGCTTTTTCTGCTCCATTTAATCAGCACATCTATTCATTTATCATGTCAAGCTTCATGTAAAATGTATGTAAAGATTACTGGATTTTCAAACGTGGTCTTATTGTGTCCAAATCCTTTGTGGGTTTGATAGCAAACATGCTGTCGCACTGACCTTTGCGGACTTTGTCAATGGTGAACTTATTGGCCTCATCTCTGATGTCCTCAATGGTTGGCAGGTAAAGATCACGAGGAACGCCTCCGTTCTCCTCATATAAGAACTCCACGGTCTGACGTGCAATGTCAACCATACCTGTGTGTAGATGAACATGATTGAAGACACCCGACTACACGGTGACGTCAAAGAACGAGAGCGAGAGAATCACAGCGATGAGACGCTCACCCAGCTGCAGAGCTCCTTTAATCTGATCCAGACCAGACTTTCTCTCCGCCTCATTCCTGAAGCGACGACGGATGGTCGGGAACACTTTGGTTTCCCAGGCTTTCACTAACAGAGCATAATGATCCTCCTTCATAGAGCGAGAGACAATGAACACATGAAGACAAGAATGGATAAAAACAATGTGAATGTAAACTACTTGGTATATTCTGTACATTGTGTTTGAAGATCATGTGTCTAGATTATGTCTGCGGTCCTCGTGTATGTCCATGTGAGTTTGATTTATTATTGTAAATGTGTTTTGAGGAGCATTGTGGATGAGGTCACGAGCTCTGGATACCCTGGGAACATCTTCATCATCTTCATCGTCACTGTCCTCATCAGCAGTGGGTGGCGGGTGAGTGTTCGGTCCAGACACCACCAGATTCTCATAACTCAGCTCGACCTTATAGTGGCAAGATGCATCGGTGTTGTATTCTGAGAACACGAGATGATACGCAAAGACATTTTTAAGGTTTTAACTGACAACAGTGTGTTTTTGAAGGAACTGTCCGTTGTGTTAAGACTCACGTTGTTGCGCGGTGACAACCGAAGCGATTCGACACGGGGGTCCGTGAGAACCTGAGTCAGATGCCACGCTGGTGCCGGCGTCATTATCGCTGTCTGATGCCATGGCGAAGGGCAGAGCCTCGAAGTTGGCGCTGATTTCTTCCGACAGGTCCATGCAGAGATCAGCGGCGTTGCGGTGCGCCTGCCCCTCCGCGTACGCAAACAAACGGCACCCGAAGTTGGCATGAATCTTCGTATTCTGAAAAATGTGACGTCATCTTCACTGTTTCCAGTTAATAAACAAAGTCAAACAACATTTTTTCTTGCAGTGTCTGTCTGTAGATGATATTAAACAGCAAATGTCATACATTAAAGTCGGGGTAAACGCTTTCTGAAAATTGTTGTTGCTAATTGAAATCGACAACAAAACACACTATTACGCAAAAAGAACACGCCCCTTCCTGCATTGCTCCGCCCTCGAATGTGCCGAGCAATGCAGACATGAAATGCTTATCTTTGTCATAATTTAGACCATGTGAATAATAATGCAAATGAATAAAATAAGTGAAGACGACACGATACAAGCAGCACACTGCTTCCAGATAAACAATGAGGCTCAAAACTGCTCCGCTACGCAGCTAATATTACAACAACATATCTTGGTTCTGACAAACAGCAAAAGCAATGTTGCTCACATACTGATCCGAATCAAAGCATCCTCCTCAGGGGTGATTTTTAGACGATCTTTCTCTCCAACATCTCTCTGCCGGAAAGCTTTCACCATAGTATGCTAGCGTATCTCCACTAAAAGCCTTCGCCATAGTACCGCGAGTCCTAACGCGTCTCCGCTGGAAAGTCTTTATAATAATAACACGTCCCAGCTCCTGCCTGACTTTTATCCTTCTTTTATACACACAATCCACAGACTCTTTACTTTTATGTAATAAACAAGACATTTCTACAGTCTTTCTAAAGCCGCACGCTCTCTTCCCTCCGTCAACATAAGCGGACACGCCCCTTACTGCTGATTGGCTACAAGTTTGGTACTTGGCCAGACACAGTTTTCTCAAGCGTTTTTTAAAAAAGCACTTTAAATGCTAGAAATCAAATAATGACCTGGAACAAAATTTCAATATGTATGTTTTCCAGAAAAGGTCAATTGTGAGGCATGCTTTTTTCTCCTCAAACCTTTTTCTGAATGTGGACGACAGGCCACATGCCTCCAGCTACGTCCTCCAGGTAAGGCGAGAGACGCTGGCCACAGTAGGTGAAGTACACCCTGCCTTTAGGTGGCTGTCCAGGAGGAGGCGGCGTTCCCTCCAAACGCTCCCAACCTATACCTGCAACATCACCTGTGCCAAAATACAACCAAAAGCTTTGAGATTGTGTTTGAACAACGTGATCAGCATCACAATCAGAACACACGAATAAAGCTGGTCTGTGTCAATTTGTGATCTCACCAGGAAGCAGCGCTACATCCAATCTCACGCTCTTCCACTGCAGCAAACTGGAACCATTATAGTGCACGGCCCTACCATTACTAACACAACGAGAGAGAGAGAAATACATGATGAGAGATAGGATTCTGGACAGAAGAGATGACGCAGAGAAAGCGAATGGATGTAGGCGAGTACTTGTGGAAGAGACAGGTGCCCACAGGATTGGTCCACGCTCCGTCTCTCTTCTCTGCCTCTGGAGAAAATCCAAAAGAAACTATAGGACCGCTGTCATCCTCGGAGTCTCCGTAAGAGATGATCTCAATCTCCCAGTAAAACGAAGGAGCCTGGAAACCACACAGACGCGGGACAGAAATAGTTTAGATGTGCAGTTGGCCGCCTTTTGGGGTTGAATGATGAGCTCGATAGATTCTCACTGTACGAATCGCACAAAAAGAGTCAACGATCACCTGAACGGGCACCGGTGAGGTGGCGTAGATGAAGGTTCCTCTGGGAAGACCTCCACCGGCGCTCGGATCTGCCAGGAAGGTCACGGAGGTCAAGTGTGACGAGAACATACAGGCACGCACCGGCGGGAAGACGCGCGACGGACACCATGTGATTTCCTTCGGCTGCAGTGACAGAAAGAGAATCAATGACATGCTTAGCTGCTAAACGACGTAAGATTTTTGGTGGTTTTTGCTGGTGCTCTGTGAGGATGTTGAACTGACCTGTCGTTGATCAGTCTGTAGGGGCGGTGGAGGAGGACGAGCGCAGTCTCGATACAGCATTCGAACCCTCTCACACTGAGCCTCCACTACACCCAGACGCTCTCCTACACACACACACACACAATACATGCGTTATAAAACAAGGACTCCTGAAAACACGGGTGTGCCGGAGCCACCCAGAGTGGCACACCCAAGAAGCTGTTGTTGTAAATTTGAAAAATTGTTCTAAATTTGGGCTACTGTTGTTTACTTACTATATGCGTTTATTTAAAATGTCATTTACATTTTCAATTAGTTTCATAAAAAAATATCTGCCGACATTCGGACTGCCAAGTGCCAACCAATCTGAAAACAGCCGCTGACTGTGATGTGACCTCAGCATCTTAAAAAGACTTGTCACGCACATTCTAAACAAACAGAGAATCTTTGACTAAACATTGCTAGCTAGCAATAGCAAAAACAACCGTTTTCAGAGCGACTCCTGCTGAGTAATGAAGGTTGCTGCCCGGATCAGACGCGTTTGGTTAGATAGGAAATATTACAGCACTACAGATTTGGAGTGGATGGTCCTGAACATTCAGTATTTGTGCAACTGCACAAACGTTTCGACTCGTGTGATAAAAAACCTGATGCGAAATTGGTGGGTTAAAGTTCGCTACGTCAGAATTTATTCGGCAAATGCGTTTCCATCTCAGGCGAGCCGGAGTATAGTTTTACACCCAGTCTGTTCTGTAGCGTTAGTGATACTCAGATTCACGTTTTTTTTTCTCATTAACTGACAATGAGCCACGCCCAGTTTTTCTGGCTACGCTATTCACCGTAATAAAAGAGAGGGGCATGGTATAGCCCTCCCTCGTCCCTGCAGATAGCTTTGGATGGATGAATGAATGAATAAATGTATGGATGGATGGCTAGGTGTCAGTAGCCGGGTTTCCATCCAAAGTTGCGAATTTAGCTTATGCGCAAAATTGGAATATCGCCTAAGACATTTGCGAATAAGCACCGTTTCCATTCAACTAGTCAAGCGTCACTTCCTAATAAACCGCCACTAAATATCAGTAAGAAAAGTAAGAGAAGCCACTGAATATAATGATTTTCATATAGAATAATACTTGCGCAAGCAGACGATTACGAAACACAATAAATGCGGTGCTTTTGTGGATGCCTGCTGTTTGGGAAACACAGTCGTGACAGTTCTAGGAGGCAATTACAGAAATACTTGGACGACTTTGCTTAGGGATTTAGGAATGAACTTAACATTTCTGACAAGATCAGTTCTCTGGTTAGTCAGGTTACACCGGCCGTCTCATAGCGCAGTTACGTGACTTTTTGGAGGAATTTATTCGGCAAATGCGTTTCCATCTCCCACTATTCGCAAAAATGAAAAACCACCTCAAGCGAGCGTAAAAACGTTAGGGGTTTTTAATTCGAAATTTAGCATTTCCATCACTGATGCGAAACTTCAAAATGCGAATAAAACCAGAGTGATGGAAACCCTGTTATACAGGCGAGTGCTCACCTGGGCTGCACTCTTGAGCGATGAGATTGAGAACCTCCACAGCTGCAGGACACTGCTGAATAAACTCCTCGCAGAATGAGCTGTCCTCCAACAACTGAGCCATCACCAGACACGCCCTGACGTACACAAACAGAATAAACACTACAGACACCATCCCAGCATCCTCATCACGGACACAGCCTGAGATCGTGTCATTAAAGAGTCTGACCTGGTTCTGATCTCGGCCAGGAGACGCACCACAGCCATCACAGGACTGGACCCGTCTCCAGATGCTGGGAGGGACGTGTGGATGGACAGACTGCCCTCCTGCGGCAGCAGCATGGACTGAACCGCCTGCACCACCTTCTCTGTGATGGACAGCTTGTGTAGCGGCAGAGCCTTAAAACAAAGCAGGTGGTGTTGTGTAAATGTGCCGTGTGAACGACAGAAGACTTCATAACATTAGAGATGTTTACCTCAGAGCGGGGCGTACAGAGACGAGAGATGGGTACCGTCAGCATGTCAGACGCTTTACTCGTGCGACGATACTCGCAGGACGGAAACTTGACCGTGGCGATGCCTTCCTGCTCATTGATGGATATGACAACACCAACACTGTCCAACACACCTGTACCAACCACCTGCCACACAAATAATATGAGTGATGTTGAACACAAAGCACCGATGAATGAGATCAAAACGACAAATATATAGTTCAATCAAATATTCGCGTGTTACCTGGACTTCCGAACCGATCTTGATGGTTTCTTTGAATCCACCTAACGCACAGAGAGCCGCCACAGCCTGTCGACCAATCGCCTGCAGCTTAGCCAACTTCCTGCCGCTGCTGTTCCCGTTCTCCAGAATACTCTCGGCATACTTCCCCAACTGAGGGATGAACATCAGAGCCCTGGACAACACCTGAGACACAGAAAGCCTCACATTTGACTAGATGTCTACATTAGGTTGCGTTTGAAACTGAAATGATGCTTTTGACAAACTGCTGCGGACCTTCTCTGCCGTGCTGGTCCATATCTGAGCCGCGTTGGACTCGGGTGCCGTCAGGAGACTGTGGAGGAGAGCGATGACCTCAGCGGCCATGCTGTTAGCCACGTGACCACTGATGAAAGGCCTCACTGGATCTGATCTGCACGTGTGTGAGAGAGAGAGAGAGAGAGAGAGAGGTGAGCTAAAGAAATCTCTCCTGAACAAACAACCTCCCGCGTGTGTCTTACCGAGCCAGTTCAGCGTTCCTCTCTCTGCACACTGTAGACTGAGCCGTCTTCTTCTTATCACCTGTGGTCGCTCCTCCGGTGTTCTCCTGACTGCTGCTCTCCACCGGCGGTCCAACACTCACTATCAGTCCAGACTGAGCCCATTTATTGGCTTTACGGAGAGCAGACGAGGCTTCTTCTGTGATGACCTCACAACAGCCGCTCTAAACAAACATGAGACATCAGAATCTTTCATACCGAGTATGTACGCAATAACAATTCTTGATAAATGATTTAAACAAGCTACAGGTCTCCGCTGACCTTCGTCATGTCACGATCCATCTTCACCACCTTCTCCATGTTTGCTCCGGTGCCCAGACGGAACGGGCGTCCCTCTGAACTGCTGCGAGGAGTCCCACAAACAAACACCGCCATTACAATCCGACCTTTGGCAAACGCTGAACGTGGACAGACGTGAATCTGTGGTGTTACCTCAGTAGGGGCTGAAGCACCTCATGAGACGACTGATCTTCTCTCTTGTGGATGAAAATGGAGAGTTTGCCGTCCACCGCCTCGCCCTCCTCACCGGCGTCTCTGTCGGTCTTCACGCTGCTCTTGGGACAGGAACGGGTGAGACTGGTGTCCGGCTCAGAGGTGCTGGGGGACAGCAGAGTCTGACAGCCTAAACGTGGACGTGAAACATTCAATTCAATACAATTTGATTTGTACAGCGATTTTTACGTCGTCGCATTATTTCAAAGCAGCTTTACAGGACGAAAAACAAAACAAAAATGCTGAGAAAGGTCAAATACAATGCAGTACGTCATAGAAAGAGTAAGACCATTCTAGTAAGCAATGTTAATGGAGTTTACAGAATCTAAAGCTAATCTAATATCAGCAGTCTCTATAATAATAGAGGCAAAATGAGTGCAGCTAAAACATCAGACTGCAGTCATGGAACAAAAAAAAAGAAGCATGTCAATACCCATAATGCACTGGACAAGTATGTACTGCACCCAAATATATTTCCCAGAGACCCTTCATTGATTTCACACATTCACTGTGGCTTTTACCAGGCACCACGTAGTCTGCCAGTTTGGCAAGCAGCAGTGAGGCGATGCGGAAGGCCGGATCACTGGCGTCCTGCTGTTCGGCGTCCAGGGCGCTCGTGGAGTAGCTCCAGGACGGGAGCGCCACATTCCCACAATCCTCCACGCTCATGAGCGGCAGAGCGGCGCGGCACAGCTGCAGGATTATCAGAACCAGTTTGGGCGACGGCCGCTGATCCAGGAGCAGCGAGAGAAGCTTGGACACACAGGCGGGTTGACTCAGGATGGTCTTGCCGATGTGACTCCTTGGATGAGGCAGATTTGACAACTTGTTATCAAATTAAATCAAATATATAAACACATAAAAATATAATTGGGTGAAAGCAGCTTTACCTGGACAGATCGTTGAGTAAACTGAGCACATCCTGCAGGGCGTCATTCCCGGCCGCTTGATTCCCGCAGCAGTCCGTCGCTCGAGCCAGATGATTGGTTAGTAAGCTGGACACCTGACGTGCCAGCCCAGAATGCACCGCGTCTGTTGAGCCACCTGTTTAACAGAAGCCTGACCGTCAGTTACGGTTAAAGATGTTTGTTGTTGTGTGTATTAAACCTCACCTTCCACTTTCTCCCACTCGATGCAGCGGTTGGCCAGCACCTGAAACGCGGCCCAGGCCATAGCAGCTACTTTTTGTTTTTTGGTTTGTTTTTCGTTGGAGCTGCTGTCTCTCTGACTGCTCAGACTGCACAGTCTGTCCATCAACTGAACCAATCCGCTGCGCACGAGACACTGTTCTTCACTCCTGCACACAAAACATCTCTCATTTCAACACCGCATCAGCAATTCTCAGTCCTGATTTTAAAATAACAAGAACATTTTGCCGCATTTTTGTTTGGAATATACTAATCTGTTTTATTTGCAATATATTACTCTGTTACGTGCTCTGACAAACACAGTTTCTCTTATTGAAACATGTCGCAGAGGTGGGGCGATTTTCAAGGGATCCCTGTAAGAAAAACCTGTCTTACAATCAACATTAAGTCAATTATTCCAATAATGTTGGTTTCAAAACCTTCATGAAACTTGCTTGAGCTGATGGTACCTAATCCATGCATGCCATTGGTTACTGTTAACAAACAGCCAATCAGATGTTTTAATCATCGTTTTAAGAAATTTGCAGGGGCAAGAAAACAAGCAAAAAAGGAGCATTTCATTGAAAAAGGAATATTATTAATGGCCTTTATTTTTTAATCTGTTTTCAAGAAGAGGAAAGAAAATTAGTAAAAAAAATTAGCATTAGCATCTTTTGTCTTAAAATGTTGGCCTGTTTAATCCATGTTCAAGTAAAAGAATGTGTTTTTGAATAACTTAAAAGATTTAAAAATGATCAAAACAGTAATACAATTTTCATGACCGAAGTAAAAAATAGAGCTATCTGCCAAAACGTATTTGTTAAAATCGGTATCGGTCAAAGAAAATCCTAGCAGTCCATCCCAAGTGTAAATTATTTTATTAGACATTTATTTTAAGTACTTGAAGAAGGGCATGAGCATGAGCAGACTGGAGGTCAAGCCAACGAAACATCTTTATCTTGATTTCACAGGGTTTCTACAGTAAATTCACACCTCAGGCGTTAAAGACCTGTGATGCAGCACTTGCCTGGTGTACGGGATGGTGCACAGCAGGCCGATGCTGTTGGCACAGGCGATGGGATACCGGGCACACAGAGACACCACTGATGTCATCGTCTCTCCAAAAGCCTCTTGAACCTGCTCCATCATTCCACCGCAGGTCAATTCCTCGATTCTACACGCACACAAACACAAACACAAATATTTGAAAACGCACATATATATATTTCTGCGTCAGTGTGTTCAATCCCAGGACCATCAGTGTTGTGTAATGCATTAAGAGACAACAGTACCTAGGCCCGCCCTGCAGCACCATGGTAACCGGGCCGACCAGGTGCGTGACTCCTCCCACACGGACGGCAGCGGTGAGCAGTTCTCTCATGTGAACCAGGGCCTGCTTGCGCGTGCGACCTCTACGCCAGCGTGTCTGAGCGGCCGACAGAAAACTGCTGCTGGACACCTGCGGTCAGTGACGCTTGCCATTAACACACGTGTAGGGTACACACCTGGATCTGTCAGTGTATGATACCAGACAGCAGAATGAAACTCACGGCCTGATCTGGAGACGTCCCAATGAAAGCGAAGAGCTGACCCAGCAGAACGCTGTATGTGGGCTTGTCTTTACTGTCTTCAATGGCCAGAGACTGGAGAAGCGTGAAGGAACTGCTCCTGTGACTGGACGGATGAAGACGCCTCCTTACAAAGACAATGATAAAAGACACTGATTGACATTTACTAATAATCACTTTTGCAAAGCTCCGATATATTCACGTTTCCCTGAAAAACCTAAAAATGACGGTGTTTTCATAACATCAATTCTTTCGTCTTGAGACCACTGGAATTGAAGTTTTCACCTCTGAGCTCCATGTGTAAACTCCACGTCGCTGTTGGCGATCATCTCCAGATCTGATGGTGCAGACATGCTGCGCAGGAACACGGGCTGCTTCGTCACAGGAAGGATGGATTTAGCGTCTGATACTGACTTGCAGGCTGCAAGCGAGAGAAAACACAACAGGGCCATCAGGTGGGCGCACGTCGTGTGCGCAGGTGTGTATGTCTGCGCAGATGTGTCACCTGGAGCACACGTAGGTGTGGAGGTCAGACTCTTGCACTGTGGTGCTATTGTGACGTGTAGCAGCAGCTCCGAGCGGTTGATCAGACTTCTCATGAGCGCTTTAGTTTTAGCCAGCGGAACAGATGTTTTGGTCTGCTGTGTGGCGTTCACCTCATGGAAGAACTTCTCGCTGCACAAAACACACAACAGCACTTCAGGCTTTCATTCGGTACACATGCAGATCCAGTTCACAGAGTCACACCGCACCTCAGAGCCGTCACGGCGTTCTCCGGGTCCGTGCAGTCCAGCGGGACTTCCTTCAGAGAACACAGAAGCTCCAGCTCCTTCATTTGATTCTGTGGGGAAATACCACGCGATTCCTATTTTCATGTACATCTGGGATGGCGAGAGCGACGAGTATCAGTTCTGATCAGATGAACACCTCTTACCTCATAGAAGTGATAGTCGTGGAAGAACGGTGCGTTGTTCTCAAGTTTTCCCTGATGAGCTTCATCGACTTCGTTCTGCCACTTCTGCTCCAGCTCAGCTACAGTCTGACACACACACACATCTGCGATGAACACAAACCCTTCCCTTAACACACATGTTCACAAACACACAAGTATAACGCGCACCTGTAACTGTCTCTCCACTGCGTTGATCTTCTTGAAGGTCTCAGCCACGATCTTGCACAGCAGGTCGTGTTCCTCTCTGTGCATTTCTCTGTACTGGAAGTTTACCAGCGACTGCAGGGCGTCCACCAGTCCCAAATGCTTGACGACACACGACACGATGACTTCCTCCATGACATCAGGACGAATCACCTCCCTGACGACAACACACACAACTGTACACCTGCATCATATGACCGTTAATCTGCATCAGAGTCTCTGTCGCGTGCTTACTTGATGCTGGGGCGGAACTGAGGACGGGCCCTGCCGGACAGCTCCCGGAGACGACCCATAATGCCCGGCGGCAGGTGTATGCGGGGCAGCTCGCAGCTGGTCCCCGGCACGGGGCCGGGAGGGGGTACGAGGATGTCTGACGGATAGGTGAACTCTTGCTCCTCGTCGATGGTTAAGGGAAGTGGAGATGGAGAGGGGGTGAGCGCGGGAGATATGGCACCGTTAGATTCAACCTGCCACTGACACCTGACATATCGAACAAAAACAACAGATTTTAATATACGTGAACACTATGATGTAGTAACTGCAATGAGAAAAAGACAATGATAATAAAGACAAGGGAGGGTCTTTCACACACACATTGCAGAAAATAAAACGGCCTGGTTTTCGGATCATATTTACATACACCGGTTTTCTTCAATACAAAAAATTGCTTTATTTATTTTTTGACCTGCAGAATGTCCTGTTGCAATATAATGTACGTTGCCATTGTCTTGCATAAATGAAGTTCTGGCAGTAAATAATGTGTGAATAAAATACAATTATTCCAATTTAAAGTCCTCGTGAACCGCAAGTTTTTACTTCCGTATTCTGACACATTTCCGAGTGAAAAGGAAATTCAACGGAGAAAATGAGTGGGTGTGGCTTGCGTTTTTCACTGCAAATTGATTTGAAACTGGCAGCAGACTGACAGTTGAAGGGGAGGAGTTAACGGATGCTCCAGCCAAGCTGTCTAGTTTACGTCATTTGAGATGGATGGTCATTTCAGGACGGAAGTGCATTTTCAAATTATAACTGAAGATTATGAGGGCACAATCAGATTCGTTTAGGTCGACACCATCCTTGGACTGAGTTCAGCTGGATCTATCACAGCGACTGCATAAAAGTGAATTCAGAATGTGATGGAGAGCGGCTGACCTCTGCAGGAGTTTGGAGCACAGGAGGTCGTGACAGGTCTCCTCCTCTCGTGTGATGTCAGGGCCGTTGTAGAGGATGCGCAGCATGGCACAGGCCAGCACTGACAAACCCAAAGCCAGATCAGCCAAGAATGGAAGACCGCCGGAAACGTCCTCTGATGACTCCTACGACACATTTAGAGCACAACCCGTTCAGTGACCAAACGCTAAATAACTTTCAGAGGTGTTAGTCGTGCACACATGGGATTTCCAGCAGTAACACACGTAAGTGGACTTGTGTACCTGTGCTCGGACCGTGCAGGAGAAACCCCACATGGCTTTATCTGGAGTATTGTGTTCACGACCGCTTCTCATCTCAAAAGAGAAGGTCACCGTATCTCCTTCCACCTGAAGCACATTACACATCATTAATACACTTTCTTTGCTTTTCTGATATTCTTTGTCAGACATCATCGTGTTATTATTTTGGTAACCAAGTCATGACACTAATACAAATACACATGCATATACTGTATATATCTGATGTTCGTATGCAGAAACGTGTTCTTCACCTTGACCAGATCTTTGGGCCAGCCGGTACCCAAGACACTGCGGCTTCCATAACCCATTGTGTTTCCTCCATACTCGCTCACTTTGCGGCTGTTTGTGTTGGGTCCGGCGTAAATCACCAGCTGTGATCAACAACGTCAATAATTCAGCATCTTAGAAGCGGCCTTTAGTTTCTAGGATTTGACTTTTAAAATAAAAACCTTGTCATAGTCGTATTGGGAGGAGCAGCGCGGGTCAAAGCGCAGATACAGACAGCGAGCTCCGGGGATGTGTACCGTGTCTTTAAATTTGTAGTTATCTCTCACTGGATGAAGAGTTTCTACCGTCTTCCCAGCAGCCCATGGGGCGGGAATCTTGAGGCCGGTCAGAAAGCCTGGCTCCTCCCTCTCTTCCAGAATCTGGAAACTAAATTTAAAACAACCACATGTGATTCAATGTTTGTTTAAATGTGATCAGTTTTTTTCCCCAGAATGATAATGGATAGATGCACTTTATAACATACATTAGCGCAACGAGATATTTTGAAATGAAATACCACAAATGTGAATATTGCATAGAATGAACAAAAATGAGATTTTAAAAGAGAAGAAGCATAGAGGAAGCGTAACTCTACTCTGTATCAGATGATTTGTTTAAGTGAATCATTGAAGTTTACTTTTTCGTTTGCAAACTTTAAACATGATCCTCCGCATTTAAGAAACATTGATCTTTTTATATACTGTAAATATAAAAAAATGGAATATTTAGGGGTAAGAAAAAAACTGAATGACTCCTCTGAATCGCATTTCTTGTATGAATATTTAATTTGCTTTTAGCGTCTATAAGATGTACCTGTCATGTGATGGTGGTAGTTTGGAGGTCTGGTTAACAGGGGAATCTTCAACAAACACAGGTGAATGTGTCTTCAGCAGTAAAGCCGTCTGTGTCAGGATTTAAGAACAGATTAAGAACCGTGTTGTTGCCTTAAGACACACAATGCTGATATAGTGATATGGGGTAATATATCCACAATGCATGATAAATTCAATATTATTTTATTGGCGATACAAAATATTGTGTATATTGTGTTGATTGGACATCTGCAAAAATCATGCAGTAGACTCACTACATAAAATCAACAAATTTAATGATTCATTTACCACTCAAAAATGTTCATACTTTCATACTTAAAGGGGTCATATGGCACGAACACGTGTTTTCCTGTGTCTTTGGTGTGTTATAAGTTGCTCATGCATGTATTAGACACGTAAAATTGCTCAAATGAAAGTGTGGGAACAAAAGATGCATTCTATGTAAAAGCGAATGCTCACCCAGACGTGCCTGAAACGCCTCGTGTAGCCACACCCCCACAAATCTACATCAGTTGGTGGTCTGATTTGACTAAGACCACCCAAATGTATTCGCAAGTAAGGTGGGCGTACCTGTCAGTACAGTTGAAGAGGAACCTGATGTTCTGAATATGGTAAGAGGCGTTACATTTCCATCACACGCTTGCAGTATTCCACCAATCACTACACACTGGTGAACTGGCCAATCACAGCACACCTCGCTTTTCAGAGCCATGAGCTTTGTAAAAACTCTGTGCGTTTCAGAGAGGCGGGGCAAAGAGGAGATACAAACATGCACGGTGTGTGGAAAATACAGCGTTTTTGAGCCTTAAATCGTGTTTACACATCTAAAACAAACTTTAGCCGTGTCATATGACCCCTTTAAAACACAGTACTTTGTCCTGTTATATTTTTGCAAAAAACACAAAATGCTTTTCTGCTCATTAGGGATGAGCAGTGTTTTGGTGGCACACACCTGACTGGTGTAGAGGACCAACTGAACCAGCTGAGGCATCAGAGCGTCGGCTAGCGTGAGCGTCTGCAGGTTCGGGTGCATCAGTGACGTCAACAGAACCGGCAGCAGGTGACCCAACATCGTGGCTTTTGTCACCTGCTCGAGTCCCCTCAGTCTAAACATAGAATGACAAGAACTACGCAAAGAAGACACACACACGCGTGAAGCTGTTCTGAACACGTGTGTGAGCACACACCTGGCTTCACGATCGCTGACGGTGCTGTTGATCAGAGCGTTCGTGACCTGCTGTAGGGTCTCCAGCACCTCATCGCATCCAACCAGAACTTTAGATGCCAGAGAGAGAATACTTGCCTGCAGCTCCTGACACAACACGCACATTCAACACACAATTGAATTTTGAATCATTCTTGTAACAACAAAGGCCAAAAGCGTGTTTTAGTGTGAAAGACGCTTCTGTGTTTGTGTGATAGTTTTAAAGGTTATGTTTACCTGTACCTTCATTGTTTCACCCTGTAGAGAGCTGTCGCTGTCGTCTCCATCATCAGGGTGGAGCAGGACTGTGTTACTGAGCAAATGATTCTGAACTGCCATTAAATACCGCAAGCTCGGAGACGCCACCTGTTTAGCGTGCAACGCAAGAGATGACGAACAAAAATGAATGATGAGGATCTGTAAGAAACCTGAATGTTCTCGTCCTGTTATTTTGTGTAAAATGCGCTCATGTGGAAGTGACATACAGGCACCGTGGAGAGAAGCTTCTGGAGGTCTTCTTTAGAAACGGTTTGACATTTGGTGATGAGGAGACATGATTCTCGTACGACGGTCTTCAGGATACACTGCAACAGTTCATCTTTCAATCTGCAGGAAAGAAGCGTACGGTGACACACCGCTGGATGTTTGTGCTGTATGTAAGACTATGAAAGCTGAAGTCATTACCTGTAGTGATCTTCATCTTCACTACAGAAGCGGTTCTTCTGCAGCTGGTTAGAAAGGTTGTTTAAGATCACATCACGTAACTGAGACAAACCCGTGTTTCTCTCGCCTGCGAAGCAAACATCATCACTGTAGATCATAGGTCGTGTTGAAGATGAAATCTGTAATCTGTGTGTATTTGAAAATGTACCTTCGGTGAAAACTAATTTCAGTAAATTGTTCAGTTCTGTCTCACTCTGGTATAGGGTGCTCAAACCCGAGCTGGTGAGAAAAACGTTAAACACTTATTAGGGTTAGACTTCAGGTTTGTTAAGTCTAAAATCAAAAGTTATAAATAAATATTATTGAAGATTTTAATTCATCTGAATTTAAACATTTCTCATCAAACTGACCCGAATCCAGATTATTTTACAATCTACATTCATTTACACCTCCATACACCTCATGGATTTGACTCTAATCTATTTTAGGAGAAACATCTGAAACATGACTGAGATCTCCAATAAATTTCCAGAGACGTGAAAGAGCAACATCCGAACATTTTTCCTCCATCTAATTTAAAAAACTGACACGAGTACAGTGCTGATTCTGTACACACTATGCTGGAATTAAACTGGAGTGAATTTGTTCAAATGTAGATGACATTTGTGAATGCTGAATTAAAGGATTATTGTACCTGATTGCGAGACACACTTCTCTTTGGATATCCGCTTGAATCTGATCCAGTGGAGCCATCAGTAACTGCCAGAGCAAGAGTCCAGAGCGTCTGATGCTCTCACGGTTCTGTTCAGAGTTCAGATTGAAAAACTGGAAGACCACCTGCAGGAACACAGGAGAGTTTTATCCAATCACGGCTTATGAAAATACAACCTATAGAATCAACCTTCCAACAGCTGAATAAGCAGTGTCCGCACATTAAACATTTACCTGAAAGACAACCAGAATGCAGCGGATGATGCAGGTGTCTCCCTTCACCATGGCCTTCTCCATGACGTCGCAAATGGAGCTGAAATGACACGACTCCATGGGCTGTTTCCCGATGAAGGTGTTGAGGTGTAAAGCGCTGCTGGATGCCAGCGCGTTCAGCTGATGGATGCACATCGCACCCACGTGATGGAGGAGCTGGTTTATCACTTCAGACGTGTCAATCATGTCCTCTGTCAACATACAGATCGTGGTGCTCAGGTCTTAAAGTGCAGCAAGTCATTTCTTCTCCGACTATGTTTACACAGCCAGAACTGTGCAAACACAGTTTTTCCCCAACACACACAAAACGGTCATCTAGCAAATATTCACAGAAAGTTCCATCATTTCCTCCACCTTAAATGACAAATGGTCATTTTTAATGTTATCGTATCGGCCGACAAATTGTCATTTTTAATGTTATCGTATCGGCCGACAAATGGTCATTTTTAATGTTATCGTATCGGCCGACAAATGGTCATATTAAATGTTATTGTATCGGCCGATAAATGGTCATTTTTAATGTTATCGTATCGGCCGACAAATGGTCATGTTAAATGTTATGGTATCGGCCGATAAATGGTCATTTTTAATGTTATCGTATCGGCCGATATTTTGTAGCCGATAAATCATAAATCATTTCCTCTGGTTAAACTCCTCACTGCACACACAGTTAAAATCCAGTACAGTACTGTCTTTCTGTCATGATCATTCACTTACTGCTATTAGCAAAACAGTGTCGATGTAGATACAGTATTTACTATTGATGAAAGTGTACAGTATAGGAACAAAAGCACATTGTTTGAATCAGACTTCTGTCTGAATGCTTTTTGTCTTGAGACCTGTTAGACTTATGGCTATTGAGAACACTTTCCTGGGTTGCTCTGAAGAACATCTATAATTTGTTTATTAAAAAATATATACCAGAAAAGTTTGAAGGTTAAAGAATGGTTAACTAGTGTAGGCTTGGTACATGATTTTCAGGGGGAAAAAAGAGAACTAATGGTTACCTTGTTTTCTTCTGTCAATGTTTTCAAATAAAAGCCGTTGTCCACTTTTTGCTTTTTGTTTCAGTCTTAGGGAACTTTATATTAATATTTAAATACTGTATATCGTCCATATATCGATTATCGGCTTCCAACGTTGAGGAATTATCGGTTATCGTTATAGGCCAAAATTTACATATGTGAGCATCCCTACAAATAATTATATAACAAATCCATAAATAAATGCACATTTGCACAACACACATTTACATTTAAAATGTATTTGCTCTGTTACTGGGTAAACTGACCAAAACATTGCAAATAAATCAGTAATTTTTCACGCTGTATTCTATCATTTTACAGCAAGATATATATAATAAGTCAAACCTTTGGGCTGTGTGATGACGTGACTGACGGCGAGTCGCTGGCACACATGATGGAAGGCCTGGTTGCCAGGGTTACACCACTGGTCCATGTAGTCACCAGAGCACGTCCAGATCAGATTGTTAAGAGTATCGTAGCACGCTCCTAAAGACAAACCGTGACAACATAAAAGAATATCATTCAAAAAGATTTCACAGTAACTCATTTTGTATTTGTTAATGGTGAAATACAGTCAGAGCTGTGGGCTCAGATTCAGATTCTTACCCAGTCCTGCCACCTGAGCTCCACGGCCCAGAGAACTTCCTGGAGCGTCGATGAGGTCCGCACGGTTGCTAAACTGACCATCAGCCAAGTTAAAAACTAAACTAGATGCCAAGACTAGTGAAACACAAGAGAGGGAGAGGTTGAAGTGTAAAAAGGGTTTAATATAAAACACTTTATAGCATCAAGGTTTACTGTGAATATAAAGCGCGAATATAAATTGAATATCATATGGAGTGATGCATCAAGCTATAAAAAACAAAAACGGCTAAATCTAACTGTGTTCACACTGTCAGGGACTCTGTCGCTAGTCTCTTGCTACGAGGTCGTTAGAAGGGGTTCCTAGCTTTGGTTGCTCTAGTAACATTTATAAACAAAATCTGAAGTGACTGACGAGAGATGGATGACGTGAGCTCCGCTGCTTTACTCCTATTGGTAGTCGCTCATCATTTGCATAAAGTTGAGCAAATCTCAACTTTGTTGCATCGCTTGACACGACCACTTCCTGTAGCAAACAGTCATCTCCACTGAAATGAATGACATCGCCTCACTTTGTCGCTGGCGGTGTGAACGCACAATACAAGGGAAACAAACATACGGTTGGTCTGAAGGTCTGGGCTGACTTACTCTTCAGAGATGAAAGGCCGCTGGAGCCGCCGAACAGCGAGCGAGTGGCAGAACCGCCAGCTACACCAGGAGCAGGTCCCAATATCACCAGATAACTTCCACACACATACATCGGACTCTTTCTCAGTGTTTTTATAGGCAGACCACAGCTGGTGTTCACCACTAAAACAACAGACAAATACAAATCAACAGATAAAACCGTTTTCCTTAGATTTCTTGTATCAATTATTTCTAACATTGAAATTGGCAGACCCACGTATGCATCATTGTGCTACTATAAACTGTCCAATCTTCACCAACACATCTTTAAAAGATGCACAAAAGAAACCAAACTGCTTTTCGAATCATTTTGATGAAATGCAGACGAAAAAGCAAATTAAATAAACAAAATAAAACTAAAATGAAGCTCAGCCGAGGCACCAACAATATACAGCATCATTACCAGACTGCTCCTCTTTGACAGGGTTTGTGATGGCCGTGCCGGTGAGCGCCGCCAGAGTGGACGAGTGAGACGCTCGAAAGCGAGACATGCGACTCAGAAGTAATTCGTTCAAACACTTGGACGACTCGCCTTCCTTCCGCGAGAGGATGACTCGATCTTGTATGGGACTGGCCACACACGCACCAGACTCAGTCTGGAAAACACACGCTTCAGTCAACATCCAAATGCAATACAACTAGTACAGGTACCGCACAACAAACATCTAGTTTTCTGGGTAAAGCCACCACCTTGACTCCTCAATTTTAGCGACAAGAAAGTATAAACATTCCTGCCATTCCCGCAAAGGATAGAATCAGATTTTGGGTTCATACCGTCAGCTGGAAGACATCCATGAAGACAGAGTGACCTTTCTGAGTCTTCTCGTTGAGGCCGACAGGTGACCACACCCAGTAGAGGTACGTGCCGTCCGAGCACAGACGGAGGGTGGTCAGACTGCTGCCCACTGGGAAGTGATGAGGGGGCATCGCTACTACCTGTGAAACCTGACACAGACACATTGCACAGATGACATCATACAGTTTTTCGATCCTCTTTGTTCTTCAGTGGTACAACAGGCATGGAGCCGGATGTACCTGCAGTGTGAAAGGGTCGATGACCTGACACAGCTGATGAGGTTTAGTGTCAAAGGTCGCGGGGCGGTGCAGTAAACAGTCGCTGCTGTGCGCAACCCACCCGGCCTCAAGCTCCTCATTCCGACAGTACACGAAACCCCTGCGAGAACGAAAAGAGAAAACAAGCGTGACGCAAGCTGTGGTTTCATTGTAGAATACTCTGTGCCATCACCGTACTGTACTTTACTCAAAAACCACAACGACACACAGCTTTATACAGCATTTAGCAAAGCAAGTACTGTAAGGATGTACTGCACACATGCAGACGATATTGGATTTGTTCATGAACAAAAAAATCAACGCTTATATGATTAAATGCTGTTTTGTAGACGTACAAAACTGCAAAGCATGATTGAGAGAGAAGTTTACAAAGGAACTATGAAAGAAACCAAATTCAAACAGACGGATGACTGACGGAGCAGAAATGAGAGGAGCAGGAACACGAGGTGACAGGTGTAAACCGATCAGTCGGGGTTATAGACATTACTCTAGTGTTACCTCAATGTCCCATGCAGCCCAGAGCCCAGCTTGCTTAAGCCCTTTCCAAAAGAGTTTGTTGTGTACAGATAGAAACCATCTGTAGCCAGACTGCGGCCCAGGTCTGTGTCTGAGGCAGCCAATCAGAGAGAGCCGAGAGAAGGAAAGAAAGAGATGGACAGGTCGGTCATGCTCAAGCACTCGTGTGTGAAATCTTTCTAGATGTTAGTATATTGTTATTTGTTAACCAACATTTCCTATTGTTTAATAAAGAAGCTTAACGAAGTACAATCACAATCACTCTAAATGAATTTTCTTTATTTTGTACCACACCCCTTATATTTTAAAGAGCCCTCAGGTTTAATTAAACCATCAAAATATATGACCTCCAGTCATCACTTTTGGCCACTACTGTATGTATACAATCTCCTCCCATCTCGCCGCTGTCAAATCTTTCACTCATCCTCACCTTTACTGTCGGATCCAGCAGCACTGCTCTCTGGGGTGGGCAACATGTCCTCAAAGCCCCAGGACACACTATGTTTTCCCCCTAATAAACAGGAGGGAGAGCCTGGACCCCCCTCAAGCAGCAACAGTCTGTGAGAGAACAGCTGAAATTGTAATTAAAGCCTGAAGCTACACTATAAATACATGATAGACTTAAAATCGGATATGTTATGGTTATGTCTTCCGTACGGTCCCCACGTAAAATATAAAACGTGACAGTCACAGAAATAACATCTCACCTATAGACAACATCAGCTACAGGCAGCTGACCGAGGTCCGTCTGTTTCTGCAGCAGGTGGACCGTGTGAATGAACGTTTTCAAAGATCCCCTACAATCACAGGCAATCAAAGACATTCACAAATGTTCTGTGTTATTTTATATTTATTTTTGGCTAAACAAACACTTTAAAGCTTCAGTTCCTCAGCGGTATCACCAAGTAATCTCTGCGACATGTACCTGGCACATGCTAGAGCCACCAGCGCAGCGGCGGCGTTCTGTCTCTGATGCTGGGTGAGCAGCGGGCGCCCCAGTGTGGAACCCTCCGCATCGCTCCCTCCCTCTAGCCAGGAGCACAGTAATCTCTCCAGGCCGTTCAGGCAGTCCGTGGGTTCCTTGCCAAGGCTGAGCGGCTGGCAGTCCCGCAGGCAGGCGAGCAAGACCTCCGCCGTGACGCCGCACAGCGAAGGGTCGTGCCGGGTTTGCGACTGCAACAGCGGAAAGACCAAAAGGAGGCCGACCCGCGAGGTAAAGGGCGCCTGATCGCTGCCGCTGGGCGGGTGGTGGTGATGTTGTAGGAAGCCCTGTCGTTTCAGCAGGGTCACGGTCTCGTCATCGACCCCTCCGTGACTCCCTGAAACCCCCTCATGTTCCTGTTGTTCCTCCAGGGCAAGCTGCCGCTGTGCGCCCCACAGTCCTCGCAGCGCGTTGAGGCGGTACTCCAAGAGTCTTGCGTAGGCATTGCTCTGGTTGCCGCAGACAGCTCGCAGGCGCTCGGACAGCTCCGCTGGGTTTTTGGTCTCAAAGGTCAAGATCTGTGGAAGCACAGAATTCAAACGTGTTGTAGGAGTGAGCAACAATATTTGAAAAAAACCAAACACTGGCTAAGCATTAGAGCGCAGTGCCGTCCCGTCACCATACAAAAAGTCATAATATAAACAACAAATAAATACCAATATGACTAAAACAAACATTGCAATTATTATGAGACGAAATATTTTATTTATATAACATGAAATAAATGTTAATAATATTATAATCATTACAAAAAAACTAAATAAATACAATTAATTATTAATAACACTATAATAACATTAAATAAATATAGCAAATTCTATTTAACTTCATACACCTGCTTTTTAAAGATCTACTGTAAACCAGTGGTTCTCAACCTTTTCATGGTCACGTCCCATTTAAGGAACTGACGCCCCCCCATACTGTTCATTGAAGGCAGATAAAATAATGTGTAAAATATGTTAGATATATAAACTATATATAAAGAAGCAGAAAATACCTGTATATGACAGACTGATCTCAAGACATCAGATTATAAATTAAACAAACCCTGCTGATAAAAACAAAATAAACCATCACAGAACTTAATAATGAATTAATTTCCATTAAAATGCCATTATGAACCATTAGCTTTTTGCATAAAACCATTACAAAATTGTAGTGTTTTGGGCATTATTCCAAAAGGATTAATCTGCCAGATCACGAGAACGGTGCGTTTCATTGATTTGAACACGAGCGAGAGTTTATTCGCAGTTTATAATACAGACGCGGTGTGGTGTCACTTGCCTGTAGAAAATAGCGCTTTACATCTTTAATAACTGTCAACAGCTTTAAACAGCCGTCCAAGTTCAGAAATATATGAAAAGGCACTTTATTATCACGCCACTCCCTTCACGCGCACTCACAACTCATCGGGAGAGAGAGAGACTTGCTCTTATTCTAAAATTACAGTCTGAAAGACAGATTCGTTTAGTAGGACTAGGTGTTATAATCCCAATATTTCAGCACAGTTTACTTGTACAACAAGACATTTCCTACACTTGAAGCGTGACAGAGGAGCAGTCAAGAATATAGGTAGGGAAAAAGGAGGTCCGAGGCTTCAATGGGTTCGTCAGGTAGGCATCCTCTGTGTTTGGGGAAATATAATTATAAATACATAATATATAATTAACTTACATATATGATCTACCTGTTTCTTAAGATGATGTAGAGGTAATGGCTGCTGCTTCCTGAGTGGACGTTTGCCTACTTTGTAGATATTAAGCGCAGCCTAAAATTGCACTGTGCAGCACCAACAATGAGTCGTGATGCAATGATGCGCGACCGCTCGAGCACGCAGCTTCAGACGGATCATTGCCCTCCGTCAATTTGCAGTCGCATTACTCCGTGCTTTTGCGATCGAGTTCCAAAGGTTGGGGTTTCGGGGGAAGTGCGATGTACTGTGTATTTAAAGATGGGGTAACATGCTATTTCATGCATTCTGACTTCTTTACACTGTTAAACGTGCTGGCTTCACATGCTTAACATGGTCAACTTGTTAAAGAACGAGTTGGACATATGACGTAGTATTTCTGTGCTTGATACACTCCCCCAGCACTCCAACTTGTTTCGGAAAGTTTTTGTATTGGCCATTCTCCCGGAAAAGCATGGCAAGGCGAAAGAAAGAGCCCGCCCACGAGCCAAAGAACGAGCGAGACCCGCTTAACATCAAGGTTATCTCTGCTGTGTCACGTTTGGATTCGCTGCTCTTGCGATAGTAAAGTTTAGGTGTGTCTGTTTGTTCAGGGCATTTCAGTGATGAATGTTATATAAACGGTGGATATAACGCTGGATTTGGAGATGGTTTGAAACTGATAGATGGCGCGGACCCAGTGCTAAAAGATGCCGGACATGAACTGCACGCGGTAAGTCAAACTAAGTCAGAAGTCTGTGTTTTGTTGGCAATCGGCGTGTACATGCATAATGTACAAACATGAAGGGATTAATGTGATGATGATGTGTTGTGTGCTCGTGCTGTAGTTCCATCCCACTCTCCTCACTAGTCCCGCCTCTAGCAGCTCGTGTTTTTCCAGAAATAATCGTACAGCTGTATCTCTCTTTTATAAATGTGATCAAACTAAATACTCTTCGAAGATACGACGTATGCAATACTACTGTACAAGATTAATATGAGATTGGCAGAAACTGCCTGTGATACGCGATCTTTAAGAAATGAATTCACAGTCTATTGTGGTTTAATATGCACACGACTCTATCAGGATTTCAATATTAATCAGATTTCTTCTTCAGCCCTGTTCCACACAACTCTCCTCACTTGTATGCCACTTAGGAAATAAAAATCTGCTAAACTAATAACCATAAATAGAAATAGTCTTTATGAGTCCCTTTTTCTTCAGGCATCTCTGGATCACCACTAATTTACAGCGGGATGATACAGAGGTCTGAGTCTGACTGAGTTACAAACCAGATCTGAGAGACGATCAGATTGCAAATGCATCAGACCGCAGGCAGTGACCGAAGCAAAGTTCACCTATACTTAAACGAAACCAAACTAGAACATTACATTTATGTATATTTGTAGACGCTTTTATCCTAAGCGACTTTAAAGCGCATTAAAGCTACACATTTCTCTTAAACGTGTTCCCTGGGAATCAAACCCATGACCTCTGTGCTGCTGATGGGATCACGTACAGAAAGAAAGGCAGATGTTTATCTACCAAGTGGATCAGAGCAAAGACCTTTTTTTTTAATAGGAATGCGTGAGAAAATATGAGCCTATGTAATATGTAATGATGATACATTTTCATAAAGACCAAAAATATTACAACAACACAAGATTATTTTTAGCGGACACTTTTGAGGTTATGGCTTTCATTGCATTACAGGGACTTGGTTTAGAGATCAAGGTTTGGCCGGTTGGCACGGTCGACCTCTGCTGTAGATGCCATAACTACACCACACAGCATCATTCTCTCTAATAGAAATAGCTGGATATTCTGACTACATGAAAGTGTTTCAACATATCATTTACAGGTCATTATATTAGAGCGAGGGACATCAGGGGTGCAACAATACATCATGACACAAAAAAATACATTATGTATTGTGGAACTGGGAAGATTTCTTATACAGTACAATATAACGTCTGTTTAATCCTATTGGATTAAACCTGCATCAACATAATGTGCTTTTACTGCTATAAGAAGCTCTCTCTTAGGGTTTGGCTTGTAATGATGTCCTTGTCCTAAGATAAATTTAATTAAAATGTTAAAATTCTGCTTTATTTATAAGTCACATATCTGATCAATTATTATTAATTTACACAGAGAATTGTAAGTACAACAAAAATGTTATTGTTAATGTTTTGAAAATGTGTTATGTGATATATCGTGATGCTATCCTATGGTGAACGTATTATAGCTATAAATTAAGTGATTCAATACACACCTAACAACTCATTTTTTTATTACAGATTTGTTGTCAGTTTTCTATTAAAGAGTAACTATTACAATGTCCTTAAAATTACATTTCTTGCAGTGTGTAATGTTGCTGTGTGTGCATGTAAGCAGTCTGCCAAGTTGTAAAGCCGAAAGTGAACGAATAACAAAGTTATTGGCTTGAGAATAAAGGAGTCGACTCTGAATCACGCGAACGAGTCGTCTGTCGTTCTAATTTCAGTTCCGGGTCGGATTTGTGTCACTCCGTGTAATGCCCGCCTACGTTCCATTTGCGACACTGCACGCGGTAGACCAATCACAGCAGACTAGACCATCTGACCAATCAGATCAGAGTAGACTGACAGGAAGGAGGGGATTACACAGATGAATTGCCGAACGAATCATTTGAGAGTCAGTCAAGAAGTAAGGTAACAATAACGGCCTATTATTAGAAAATGAAAGTGTTTTTACACCGTGTATGTACATAAACTTGTTGTTGGACACTCCATAAACCAAAGTAGGACCTTAAAAATCCACAAATATTTACTCTTTAAGAAATGTAAACTTTAGCGCAAGTTCTGCCGAGAAGACTCTAAAGTTACGTCACCTATTACGTAAAGATCTAACCAATCATCATCTAACTCTTGGACTATATAAGATCGTTGCTTACTCCATGTTTGCGTTCGCAATTGAGGCCGCCGACATTCATTACAGTACATCTATGTATTTGGCAGACTTACATTGCATTATACTATACATTTTTTACTAAGTATGTGCAATCCCTGGGATCGAACCCATAACCTTGCCGTTGCTAACGCCACTCTCTAACCACTGAGCCACAGATCAGGTTGGTCCCTGTCCATTAATCCCGGGGGGGGGGGGGGTTGGCCGCGCCCCTGCCTTTATCTTCAGGCAGGAAGTGCAAGAATCTGCGACCCTCCCAATGCAAGCTACGGACAGGGCCAACACCAAAGAACCTTTCATTAGTCAGTTGTTTAATAAATGTTAATTGTTACGTTAACTTGCCTCCTGAGTCGAACATATCAAATGAGAAGAATAAAAGGGTGTGACCTGTTTTTTACTCTCGCAAACTGATTGGACGTATGAAAGTAGGCGTTTCACTCAGAAAGAGAGCTGGCAGCAGACTGACAGCTGGAGGGGAGGAGTTGACAGATGCTCTGCCCAAACCATCAAACTGACATCATCAAAGAAGAATCCCCACTCCAGAGCAGAAGTTCATTATTAGACTTTAATGAAAGATTTTAAAGACACATTTTTGTGAATTGACTTGCACAGATGAAGTGTTCACCACATTACTAGTATTGTGCCCTAACAAAGTAAACATGTCTGTCTGCTGTCTTTGAAGGGGTTGGGATTGTTCATGTGTTTGTGGTTCATTCAGTGATATCAGGATCGATTCTTATGGATCCAGAGTGATCGGATGGCTCAGGTCACATGCTTATAAACCTGTATGCAGAACTAAATGCCCATGAGCAGAGATGGCAGTCCTTTTTTAGCAGACGTTAAATTGCACACTTCTCAGGGATCATGCAGAGACGGCCAGTTCCATCAGGACACCTGCTTATATATACTTTTTAGTTTTTTGGCACTGTTTCAATAATATGCTTTTTATTCAATATAGTAATTTTTGTTCAGTTGAGTTCAATTTGCATATGTATTACTTGTAACGTTACAGTACATGCCCTGTCTATAATGTTTATAAAGTAATCTAACATGAGTCTAACATGAAAATAAAAAGCACACAGTACAGACAGTATTGAAATGAAAGAGTGAAGTTTCTGAAAACTGTCATTATTCTTAGTAAATATACTTTAAAGCACATTAAATACTCATAAACGTGATGGTCATGCAGACATGTCTGACAGTGTGTAGGTTAGACTCCTCCTCTATCGGCTGTTTACAACGTAAATATCACGGCATCGCATACTTTTGACATAAAAAACGTCTAGTTCTTACGACGTGTAACAATTGAAAATTATAATAGCATGTCATCTGTTAAATAAACGTTATTTCATCTGAAATTGTCCCGTGAAGCCTGCAGACATTTAACTCCTCATGCTAGCCGCTATGCTAACAGGTCGAAAATCCACGGATACACAAAACCTGAGAACATTAAAACCTGTTGTCATGCAAATAAACCTTGTTAACATTACCCAGGCAAATGGGTTAACGGTTAACTGTTAACCAGCAGTTCTGTCCGAGAATAAGTTAACGTTACCTAATAACGGGTTTGACAACACACAGCGCGAGCTCGTAAACAAACTGAGGTGAACGTCACGAGCACAATAACATCGCTAAAAACAATTAAACATGAGTTTGTTGAAGAAATACCACCAAAATGCAAATAAACGACACTGTCCTGGCCGAATATTATCCAGTCACGGAATCGAGTTAGCATAACCGCACGAACGATACACTCAAGTTTATACTTAATGACACATTAACAAAATGAACAACTGCGGTTTCTAAACAATAAACGCACATCTTCATTTCACAAATAGCCCAGATACACACCTCCTGTTCGCATTCTGCTTGTTCAGAGGCTCCGATCTCGCTGGGCAGCTCCGCGAGGTCCGTGACCCGAATGAGCCCGTCGTGCAGGAAGATCGTCTCCTCCTTCACTGACAGCCACTGTGAGGAATCCACAGCGCTCGAGCTCATGATCAAACATCAGATCGCAGCGATCAAACATCAAATTTAGCGTACGATACGGTACAATCCGATCTGAGTCCCAGCCGGCGACAGACATTCAGCTGCCACCACCACCAGCAGCAGCACAACGCATCATCAGTGCGCGTCAGATGAACGACGCCCATGCGAGGCCGCTCCGCGTTAACCCTTTCAGCCGCGGCGGAGAATCTCCGACTCTCCCTCGTTCAGCATTACAGGTTAAATCATCTTATTTTGAATATTTTAAAATGTTGTTTAGGGTGCAAAGGTGTGCTACGTGAGGTGATTGTATTTGTTAACAGGAGGACACTGTAAGAATTGCGTTATAATATTGTTTTACAACACATTTGCTTTCACACTGCCAGCCACAGTCTCATATAACACTGACAAATCCATACATTGATCTAAATGACAACTGCGAAAGCCTTTCTGTTGCATTAAAGGTTCCCTGTAGTGGAACAAACATTTTTTTCAGACAGACCATAGGAAGGAAAGAACTGGTTCTGCACTGCTTTGCAATAAACTATGTGTCAGGTTATAAACGAGAGGCAAATTCCACATTTCCACATTAATATCAGCTGGAGCATGTACAGACAGACAATAATCAAGAACTTTCTATGACCTAAAACCATGTGGCATTCCTTGCATTACTTGCCTTCAGTCAGACAGTGTTTCATTTGGGCCTATATGCAAAGTAGCAGAAAGATGACGGGTATGTCAATGATGCAAAAATGCAAAGAATAAAATACAGCAAATCGTATAAACATGCGAAAAAGTAAAACATCTTTACAAACTTTTAACAGAGCGCATATCATGTGGTTTAAAGGCCGCGCATCCAATACAAATCAAATGAAACAACGCAAAAGACGATATTTTGAGAAATGTGGACGGAAGTCTTAAGAGGTTTATCAACATTCTTCAAAATGACTTTGTGTGTTCTGCAGAAGAAAACCATACAGCTTTGGAATGACATGACGAGGGTGAATAAATGAAAGAATTTTCATTTTTGGCCGAACTATACCTACAACTTTATCAATACAGCATTAACAAAACCTATCAAGGGGAAACACATGATCCAGACTACTGTGAATTTAGGTCCAATAACTATAAACATTTTGTGCGTTGTGCTGTGTTGCTTTTTGATCTGAGCTAAAATCCGGTCCTGAAGCAAAACCTGTCTGCAGGCACTTCTCTGTTTATCCTGCCGTGTGATTAACACCTTTACATGAACGCTGTACTTACAGAAATCCAGCTTGAGCCAAGTTTCTGTCAGATACATCATATTTAAACCAACAAAAGCAATAGCAGCTGGAAATTGCTTCGGGGGTGCTGTTCCTGCTTGATCTTTGTAGACGAGATCTAAACATATCCAAGTACAATGTTATAAAGGGCACATTGTTTTTTTGTTTTTTTGCTACTGTGATAACTTTTATCTGTAATAAATGCATTTACAATTGTCATGCTTGGTGTTAGAGTTTTAAGCCAGTTCCTGAAGCAACAACCTCATATGACTTATTATTGTATAGATATGCTTGCTTCCTTGACAGATTATTCATTACATTGATTGATAATCACAAAGAAATATCATTTGATCACAAGAAGTCGAGTTCAATTGGCTGCATGTACATGTACAGCAACACAAATGACAGTCACACGCATGTACAAATATGCGCTTGTGTTGCCACACGATAAGGGGTAAGTTGTCACAACAGGAACCGGCTGTATGGAGACTGTCTGAGAACATCCACAATAACATCCATTAAAGGGATACTTCACACAAAAATGAAAATTCTGTCATCATTTACTCACCTTCGAGTTGTTCCAAATCTGTATAAATGTCTTTGTTCTGACGAACACGGAGAAAGATATTTGGAAGAATGTGTCATGGTTCTGCCCCTTCTTGTCTTGCTTTTCTTGATCTAGTGGCAGAACCATGACAGAACCTCTCTTGTTTCATGTGGAGAGAGGTGTTTTGGCCCACTTGGCCTTCCATATGCTCTCTCCAGGTCTCGTCTTTGTCCCCGCCCTCTTGTATACCTCATTATTGGTTTCATGCCCTACACCTGTCCCCTCTTGATTTGGTCCCTTATTTAATACCCCTTTGTTCTCTGTCCTGTGCTGGTTCATTGTGCGTGTCATTCGTGTGATCTGTTTGGTGAGTTCTTGTTAGTCTAGTCTAGTCATTTGTAGTTATGTCAAATGTTTAATTTTAGTCTTGTTTAAGTGTAGTTAGTCTTAGTCCTGTCATGTTATTATAGTCCCCTGTTTTGTTATGTTACCCCCACGTGAGTCTTTGTTTTGTACTTTTAATAAATGTCTTGTTAACCCCTTACCCGCTGTCTGCACTTGGGTCCTCTCTCCTTGTCTCACCACCCGTTCATGACAGAATGCTTATTACCAGACAGATTTTGCCCCCCCATTTGCCTCCCATAGGAGAAATAACTTTATCTTTTTTTGTTCTGTTGAACACAAAAGAAGATATTTTGAAGAATGTAGGACATTCAGGGGCACTTTTGACTACCATTGTATTTTTTCCTACTACGGGAGTCAATGGTTGGCAAAATCTTTCTGGTTACAATCATTCTTCCAAATATCTTTCTCTGTGTTCATCAGAACAAAGAAATTCATACGGATTTGGAACAACTCGGAGGTGAGTAAATGATGACAGAATTTTCATTTTTGGGAGAAGTATCCCTTTAACAAGACACAAAAGAAGAAGAAAGTTTAAAACATAAAACCAACAAAGTATCAAATTATATCAAAATGTATCAACACTGAAACTTTAATTGTATAAATTTGTAAATTATCTGAAACTACTTGAATCTAACAACATGAAACTACTTTCAGAAAACAGCTGAACCTTGTCTAAAGTAACATGTGGTTTCATTACGTTCACTTATTTATAACAAAATATTCTGAATTCAGAATACTTAAGACGTTTGACTAAACTCCTGGCAGTGCTCCTTAAATTAAACATACTTGTGTAATAACGTGTGGGTGACAGAAGAATAAACTAAAGTCAGATTATAAAAAAATACAAAAAAATAATTCAAACAAACAATGCTATTCAACGTATAACATCAAAACGGCCATTTAAATAGTCTATGGTTTTATAAATATGTATTTATTAAATGAAATCCTAAAAAAAGGCTTCTGTGAATATTACAAACAACTGTTACATTTACCATCATCATCTACAGTATATTTGTGCAATCTTGTCATTGTCTGGCAAATCCAAACCGTTTTTTCAGCACAAGACTGCAGTTGTTTGAGAAAAACTATTTGGTTAGTCATTTAAAACACACAAAAAAGCAAAGTCCGTGACTGTAGCAGTAATCTGTAAGCATATCTGCCCATATTGAACTCATTTACTGGTTGTTACGATACGAAAAGTTTGTTAGATGAGACTGCAGAGGCCCAGTCGCTGAATTTGAACATGAAAACTTTCCACTGCACCATCTGTTAAATCATCAGAATATTTGTTGTATAACTACGACAAGATATTCTGGGCAAGACATAAACATTGAATTTAAAAATACATCATGTCAGCGAATCTTGTTAGGAACTCTGCCCAAATCCAGCCCACCAGAATCTAAATTCTGTCTTACACGGTTGTGTTGTTCGTGCTGCCCAGACACAATCAAACAGATTTAAACAACACCTATCATTAATGAGGGGAGCGAAGAACTCCGTATCAGTTTGCTGTTGTTTTATTTGACCTCTGGTAGAAGTGTAACCGTGCTGCCTTACATCGTTTTAACATGACAACACACCTGAAAAATAAATTCTTTACAGTACAGTCCTACATTTTCATGACCTACAAAACTCTTCTGTTGATAATGAGAAACACGAGCGGGAGTTTCACACTGAATGAGGACGTCTCATCTTTTGGAAGTATTCTTGCCTCGGTGATGTTTTTGCTGGTAATGATCTTGTCTTGAAGTATGAAACGGGCTGTGTTTAGTTGTACATTTCTTTGATTTTCTAGATGTTACTGCACTTCTGCTGTGAGATTTTGTTTTGTTTTTCTTTCTTTGAAGACTCGATTTTGTTACCACCGTTTGTTTTGATGGAGCGGTGGTAGATGTCTTTCGAATCAGGAGTGATTTTGTTACAGATACAGACGAGGGAGTGACGATTGCCTTTCTCTCAATGTCTTTCCTTTTCTGTTTGTTTTTCAAAGATGTCCTCTGCTTTATCGTGGACGTGTGAGTTTGGGGTGACGGTGTGAAGGGTGAGTTTGACCACACAGTTTTTCGAGGTTTGGCCGCTTGTATTTTCTTCTTTTTATCACTTTTCTTTACTGACTTTTGACTGAGCTGAAAAGCGTCTTGCTTCGCATGTTTGACTGAAACACAGTTCTTCTGCTCCTTGTGCAGCCTCATTTGTTTGGATGTAGAGCTTCTTTGGTTGTTTTTATGTGATGATTTCAATAGCTCTTCTTTGCATGACGGGTCAGTGATGTCGCGGCTTTCATTATTCGGAATTGTTGAATTGTACGGTGTGGAATCTTTCAGTACCGCTACAGGTGCCTCCTGAAATGATGTGCACCTGCAGAAACAGATCAAACAAACATGTGAGCCAACAGACAAACTTTAAAGACCATTTAAATGTTTAAAGGGGTCATATGGGGTGAATACGTGTTTTTCTGTGTCTTTGGTGTGTTATAAGTTGCCCATGCATGTATTAGACACGTAAAATTGCACAAATGAAAGTGTGGGAACAAAAGAGTCATTCTATCTAAAAGCGAATGCTCAACCAGACTTGCCTGAAACGCCTCGTGTAACCACACCCCGGCGAATCTACGTCAGTTGGTGGTCTGATTTGACTAAGACCGCCCAAATGTATACGAAGTAAGGTGGGCGAACCTGTCAGTACAATTGAAGAGGAACCTGATGTTCCAAATATGGTAAGAGGCGTTACATTTCCGTGAAACGCTTGCAGTATTTGACCAATCACTATGCACTGGTGAACTGGCCAATCATAGCACACCTCGCTTTTCAGAGCCATGAGCTTTGTAAAAAATCAGCTTGTTTCAGAGAGGCGGGGCAAAGAGGAGATACAAACATGCACGGTATGTGGAAAATACAGCGTTTTTTAAACTTTAAATGGTGTATACACATTGCATTACATCGAAAACAAACCATAATATTTGTTTTAGCTGTGCAATATGACTCCTTTAAATCAAAACAAACCAACTGCAGTTTGTTTGATATTAATTGGGATGCACAATAAAAAAACATGATTTTTGAAAATGTTTAAAAACGGAGTGATCTCATTTTGGAACCAAACTCTTCAAATGATAATATTCGTTTTAGTCGTATATGACCCCTTTAAAATGCTTTTAAATCGTAATAAAATCATACAACTCCACATTGACTTAACTTGGGTTTAAAATTAGTGGCTTCTCAAATTTGAATGTTTTGTACCTTTTAAAATGATAAATTACTTAAACACACTAACAAAATGTAAAAAAAAAGCAACTACAAATCTTTACACAACAGGTGAGCCACTGATGCTACGAATGAGAATCTTCACATTGCACAAAGAAGAAGAGAAGAGTGAAAGGTCTATCAAGCATAAATCCATAAGATTGTTTCATTTGACAATAAAGATTTGCAGATAAGCAGGAGCATACGTGACCCAAACACCTTGAGTTCAGGCGCTCAGATTCAAATTCCACCTGCTGTGTGCCATTCTATTGCTGAGAAGAGAAAGAAGCTAAATAAAAAAAATATATATACAGTATATATATAACATCACAAGAGACATTCATGTATATAAAGCATCAGTACATGTCTTTTCAGATATGCATAATTCAAAAGTAAAAAAAAAAGAAAGTAAAAACAAACACTCTGCTAGGTACTGACTTTCCGAGCAGGACCCGACTTGACTTGCTTGAGGTGAGTGGTAGACTTGACTTGTCTTGTTTAATTTTGTGAACTGCAACTTGAGAATTTACTCAAAGACCTACCTGCTTGTGACTCTGTGAATCTCGCTACTCTTACAATATAGCAGCTAACGTCCATCATTACAAATGTAAATATACTTTATCTCTCGGTCAGATGATAAAATGGTCCAAGACAGTTTCAGTTTCTTTACCAATAACTGCTCTGTCCACTGCTGTTACCAAATCAAACATGATGCTGTTTGGCAGCTAGTTAGCTTCAAACGCTTGAAAATTTACTTTTTTGCTTCACACTTACATTCCAAACCAGTTGAACTGGGTGCATCGTTTCCTTTGGTACAACTCGAAGCAGCGGATTTTAAGAGCGTTGAAGAAACTGTAGCCCACCATGTTGGAGATGGTGTCATTACCAGCGAGAAGACACTGTTTAAATCTAATAGAGAAAGGAAAATATAAGACACAAACTAAATACAATTACATACAAGAGTCAATCGTTGTTTGCTCTTGTTTCTCAATATTAGTCAAACCTTGTATCAGATTTGTATATGCAGAAGCATACCAGAACTATATAGGCTACAATCCTTTTCTTTCATGAATTGCCCTTAAAACGACATCAGAGAGAGAGAGAGAGAGAGAGAGAGAGAGAGATGCAAACGGAAAGGATGAGTTATGACTTTTATGAGTCTCCCCTGAGGACATGAACTGTGGAATGTGATGGAGCCCAGCTCTGCAGTGCTCACCTGTGGTCACAGTCACAGTGAGAGATAGTGAACAGGGTGGGGTTGAAGACACCAAAGTTGACAGAGAAGGCTCGAATGATGTGCTCACAATGATCGTGTTGTCTGCAGCATCTGTCTGCATTCTCGAACATTCCTAAATAGCAATTATGCGAGTAATAAATATAAACAAAAATCACGCAACAAATATCAAACAATATCAACCGACCATAGTTAAACATGGTCCATTTTTAGAATCCGATGTAAACAATCTTCTTAATGCTTCATGATTTATTTAATTTAATTCAAGATTTTGTAAAAGTGAAGTTTTTAAATAATATAGGCTAAAAGTTTGATGGCTTACAATTTTACATAAATACATCTTTGTGAAAACACATCCTCTTTCAGCAATTTAGTGCACTAGCCTATGTAGTTTACCGTTTTTATGAATGAGAACTTACCCAGCTGCTCATAGCTGTTGGCGCTCGAGCCTCTGCCGCACCAAAGGGTTCCCGGTAAAAGCAACAATGCGCGTTTCTGGCGACTTTTAACGCTCGAGTCCATCTGTTGTATTTTCTTTACGTCTTCGTTTTGCGAACCTACACTGCTTAGCGGATTAGTATTGAATTTACACAAGCTGTCATCTTCCAGGATCAAGCTTAAATTGAATTGAGGCAGTTTTTCCGCAGCGCCCTGCGCGCGCTCCCCGCACAGCGACGAATAGCGCGCGATCAAAGTCGCGTCGGTATTTGTGAAACAATCGTCAACGCTTCGCTCTGATGTCCACCTGCTCCAGTAAAAGCGAAGCGATGAGTCCAGCTGATTGGTCAGAAAACTCACCTCAAAGACCCCGTGTTCCAATTTTACGCGGCGGCAAAATGGTGTTTTATCACCGCAAGTTACTGCGGTATTGCAATAGCACACGGCTATTACAATAATTCCGGTATGAAATAAACCCCGGATTCTTATAAATTGGAGATGTTGTGACATTGTAGCGAAGAGCCGTTTAAACTCCAATGGTCAATGGAGATTTCAATGAAAATCTTCATCTGCAAACCAGCATCAATCCGAGGATAAATTTCGCTTTCATTGCCTGTGTATAAAGAATCCTCTTCAAGTTCGCGTACAGCACTTCATGCGCATTCGCCCGTTCACTGAAGTCACTTAAAACTGAATTACGTGTTAAAACTTGTAAACTGAGTTAAAACGTCACATGACTCGAGATAAACTGGAACCCCATTCACCTGCTCATGAAGACTTGAGGTGAAGGAGGGATGCGAGAGGATTCAATGTTTTTATCTTTATTTACTAACATAATTTACACAACAAACGCAAATACGCAAAAACATAAGCTAACAGCAGTAACATAAATTAAACTGGAAAAAAAGGGACATTGAAGTTTAACCATTAACAACGCAAATTATGAAAAAATAAATAAGATAGAGAACACTTTAAGATAGATAGAAGCTCTGCTTTACAATAAGATATTGATAAAACTAAAAATTAAAATGTTCAAATATTAGTATATTTGGGGATTAGTATTTCCCAAAGATTGTCACAAAATTTAAAGACACTTTTATTCTCCAAATAAAAGCTCCATAAATCTCCTTAAAGTAGACCCTAAAATTACACCAGAACAACAATTAAGAAATAAGCGGTTCTGTAAAAAAAACACAAATGCAGAGTTTGTAGTTTAATTAGAGTACAAAATATAAATCAGCATTTTTAAAATGCTTTCACAATGGCGTAATTACTTTGCGCCATTGTATTTAATAAGAATCAATACATTTTAATAATCGTTTTACGCATCAAGGCCTGAAATGCGCACTTTCTCCAAGAGATAATGCTTGAACGATATATAGCCACCAATATTCCGCGTGATTACAAACACTTAGTCGAAATTTTCCATGTGTCACGACAAAAACACGGCACAAATCGTGAACACAAATCCACGTCTATTACACCGGAATGCTCAACAACAATTGACAAGAAAGTATTTAAGAAGTCCGATCGAAGCGTGTGGAGTGCAGATTCTGCGTATAGATCTAAAACCTGCTAACAAACATGAAACAAACACAGAAACATTGTGATACTGTTAAGATGAAGTTTATATTGTTGTTATGCTTGCATACGTGCCAGTTGTTTGGTTTTTATCGATGCTTAGTAATAGGCGAATCTTAAATTGCCAAGCGGAAGTTGCGCTGAATGAATGAGCATGCGCGCATAGCATAACCTGGACCATGGAGGGGCGTTTGTTTAAAAAAAGTAATAAACAAAAATATGGACAAAGTGTCCACGGATAAGATTATTATTATTTCTTTATTTTACACACAGACAGTGTTTGGGTATGAAAATCATATTTATTAACAGGTGTGACTCTACTTTCAACAGCTTACAGTGATGAGTGGAATACATGTCTGCATGAACATATAACTGCTTTTCTATTTTTGCAGCATCTGTGACTAACACCTGTAACCATAGGGACTGACTGCAGTGGCCTTTATAACTCAGAGATTCACCAGTTTAAAATAAAAATGCCAACCTCATGTGTGCAGAAAACTCACCGGCTCCATTTCAGAAGGCCCACTGTTCCCTCTATCACCAATATAATAATGCAGACATACAGTAAAACAAGCAGTAAAGACTGTGAAAGACAACACTCACTGGAGATCTCTCAGAAAAAGAACTTTAACCCACAGCCTGACTCAGGCACTCAAAATCTCTGTCTGAAGATTGCTCTCATCATCATACAGAAAGAGATTCATCAGCTCATGTCAATTTCAGTTTCAATTGCTTTTCATATCATTTGGGTTCTGGCAATGTTTTCTTTGTTTATTTCTCAAGGTTTATTGGTTTCACGAGTTCGTCTATGCAGATAATAATGATAGCAGGGGTAGGTAAGGTATGTGTATTTGGCGTGCTGTCCAGGGAGCGGGCTCCGAGCTCGCCGGTTCCTTCTGAACCCGGAACACTCACCCCCTGATAGGGGCGAGTGCACCGAGCTCGGAAACGGCCCGAACCCAGAGCTCACCCCAAAAGTGCATAAAATTCTGGACAGCAGCCGGGTAGTGCATAAAACGCGAGGCTTGAGGCTTCCTGGATGATGGCTTGTATTCGCCGTGGGGCCTGGGGGTTGTGCAGACCCTGATGGTGCGAGTGCTGCTGTGGCCTCCGGATGTGTGGGGCTCCTGCAAGTGGGGAGTCTGCTGCGGTCGTGGATCGAGAACTGGCCCTTGCAGGGTGGCTGATGCTGTTAAGTTGGTGATGTAGGATCTGCCGGAGCGTGGGGATGGAGAGTTGGTGTGTGCTCTTGCGGAGCAAATGGCGCTGAGTGGGTGGTGATGTGGGTTCCTACTTAGGCGTAAGTCCTGCTAAAAGGTGGCTGGTGAGCGGTTGAGTGTAGAGGTGCATGCCCCCGTAATGGGCGAAGTTGATTCTGCTGCGGCAGAGCACGGGCCCCTGCGGGGGCGGTCGCTGCGGCGATACTGGCTTCTGGGGGGAAAGGGAGTCTGCTGCGGCAGAGTAAGGGAGGAAGCACGGGCCCCTGCGGGGGCGGTCGCTGCGGCGATACTGGCTTCTGGGGAGGAAAGGGAGTCTGCAGCGGCAGAGTAAGGGAAGAAGCACGGGCCCCTGTGGGTGCGGTCACTGCGGCGATACTGGCTTCTGGAGAGGTTTTGTCTGCTGCGGCTGAGCACGAGTTGGAAGCAACGGGCCCCTGCGGCGATACTGGCTTCTGTAGAATTGGTGTCTGCTGCGGTGGAGCACGAGTTGGAAGCACGGGCCCCTGCGGGGGCGGTCACTGTGGCGATACTGGCTTCTGTAGAAGTGGTGTCTGCTGCTGCAGAGCACGGGTTGGAAGCACGGGCCCCTTCGGGGGCGGTCGCTACAGCGATACTGGCTTCTGGAGAGGTTTTGTCTGCTGTGGCAGAGCATGAGATGGAAGCAACGGGCCCCTGCGGGGCCTGTCACTGCGGCGATACTGGCTTCTGTAGAATTGGTGTCTGCTGCGGCGGAGCACGAGTTGGAAGCACGGGCCCCTGCGGGGGCGGTCGCTGCGGCGATACTGGCTTCTGAAGAATTGGTGTCTGCTGTGGCAGAGCACAAGTTGGAAGCACGGGCCCCTGCGGGGGCGGTTGCTGCGGCGATACTGGCTTCTGGAGAGGTGGGGTCCGGTTAGCTGAGTACAAGATGAGAGCCGGGCTCCTGTGGGTTTGTACGGTGCGGCACTACTGCTGGTGGCTTGATCGAGAAGCTTGGTAGATGGTTGATGCTAAACGATTCAAGTGATGAGGGTCCGGTGTGCTTCTCTGATGAGGGCGTGGTCTGGCCGGATGAAACTTTTGAAAGCCTTAAAGGTTTCCGAATCGAGCACTGATAGATCCGAAATGGTAGGGTGAACTGAGGGATCGAAGTTGGACATGGTGGTGATTTCCGTGCCTCTGAGAAATCCGAAGAAAGCCGGGATTAACATGGCATCGAGTGTGCGTGCAGTGTGCGTGGTGTGATAGCCTCTGCGGAGGGTGGTAATGCATTTTGTCAGAACTTCTATGGTGATGGGTTGTCTGGCGTCTGGATGGGTGGGTTGAGCTCTCTGGATGCCTTTGATAAGCATGGATGCTTGGGAGCTGGCTATGGCTGCGGAGGGTGCGTTGAAGATTAACTTGTGAAAAAATTGTATTCCGCTCAGGTATCCTTTAATTGAACTGGCTTGGAGATTTTTGGTGGTGTTGAGGAAAGAGATGAATGAAGTGATGGAGAGGAGAGAGAAATCTGGGAAGGGGAGGTTGTATACGCGGTGAAATGCTTTGAAATTCCTCCATGCTGTAAGGTAAGAAAGTAGGGTCCTGGGGGAGACGGCTTGAATGATGGAGTTGAGAGAGGCATCTAGCATGGCTCTTAAAGGGTGTTTCAATTAAAGATCAATTCTGAATAGGGAGGGACAGGCATTAGTAGAGGGTCTGCGTCTGGCGCCAGCAGCCTGAATTTCTGAAATGAAAAACGAGAAAGGGCGTCAGCTATCTGGTTTTTGGACCCAGGGACGTGATTGGCTGTCAGAATGAACTGGTCACAAGCTGAGATCCAGATTAAGCGTCTGAGAAAAGGCATTAAGGCGGGTGAATGGGAGCGACCTTTGTTGATGCAATGCACCGTTGCTTCGTTTTTGCAATGGTCCATGATGCTGGAGGCGGACCATTCTTTCCCCCATAAATAGGCCACTACGACTAGTGGGTACAGCTCGAAAAGTGCTGATGACACGAGAGGCTGCGGTGAATTTGTGAGCTGGGGGGGCCATGTGGATGCGAACCAGCGGCCTCAGTAAAATCCCCATAAACCGACGGAAGGAGCTGCGTCGGTAAATAAGCATATGTCGACGGGGAGAGAGACCATGTCGTTATAAAAAAAAGACATTCCATTCCATTGTTTGAGGAATTTGATCCATAAACTGAGCTCATCGCTGCATGAGCTGGTTAGATGGATTAAATCCTCTAGTGCGTGAGTGGAGGATGCGAGGGAGAGGAGATGCGCAATGAACGGGCGACATTGCAAGATGATGTGCATCGCAAAGTTCAGGTGGCCGAGAATTGATAATAGCTCACGTTTGGAGCAGTGTGGGGTGTCTATGAGGGATGAAGCAATCAAAATCATCCTATCGATCTTTTCATTGGGCAAAGAAGCCTGGAATTTAAGCGAGTCTAATTTAATTCCGAGAAATTTGATGGACGTGCTGAGTCCTGCAGTTTTCTCTCGTGCGAGAGGGACGCCGAGCTTCGTGAAGACTTCTTGGACTTTGGAAAGATGTGCGGCTGGGATAGACTCGGGCGGCGAGATGATTAAAAAATCTGACAAGATCTGCGTCCTGATGTTGGTGGAGACGGGGGGTGGTTCCAGAACCAGGGCGTTGATGGGCACCGCATAGAAGCTGCTGAAGCCAATGAAAAACTTGGGTGGGCCTGTGGCAGAGAGAGGAGGGAGGGAATGATGGCCGCTGGAGCAGATAACGGAGGCAGCCTCACAACGGCGGCATCCAGGGTGGAGGCTTGAGGGAGGTAGGATAGGCCATAACCTTGGGGGGGGAAGGGAAGCCGGGGCCTGTGACGCTATCGGAGGCAGTCTCACGTTAGATGTTGATGGCGGAGCCGCTGGCCAGGAGCTTGGCGTGGTGTAGGGGTGAATATAGTCTTGAACCGCCAGTGGAGGCCGGCTCGCGTTGTCCTGGCGGTTGAGGGCAGTGGGAGCAGGAAAGATTTCCTCGGTTTGGAAAGCAGCTGGTGGCATTAGCTGCTCTTCTGGGGCGCGGCCCAGACTTGCCGACGGCCTTCTGTGATGGCATGGAGGTTGAAAGCCTTGCCTTGCTGTGGAGGTGGAAGGCCCTGGCTGGGCTCGAGAAGATCCGGAAGCCTGGCTCGGCTCCTCTGCGATCGAAGGCGGGGTCTTTGTCTGCAGTGAGACATAGAGGCTGTACAGCTCGGCCTTGCTGTGCCGCCTGCTGGGGATGGCGTCCTGATTGGACAACGCTTGCCATAAGCCTGCGACGGTCCACTTGCCACTTGCCGAGGAAGTGCAGCGGCGCTTCGAGGTGCGTTGTGAAGACTGGCGAAGCTGGCGGCCTCGTGGGATAGCCTCGGGCTCGTTAGCTGCATCCACACCAGGACTGGAGCGCTGTGGAGCGCTCGAATGCGCAGGAGAATCCTGTGTGGTAGGGCTGTCGTTGGCGACTGAAGTCGGTGTCTCTGACATGTTGAATTAATTGTAGAGATGGCGCAGGTAAGATTTCTGGTCTATTTATGTGAAGGCTCGCTTGAGCTGATAGGGTAGATGTCATGATTGCTGATAGCGAACCAGCCGAGTTTATATGAGTTATGCCGAGTTATATGCTCCGGCTTCTCCCGAACTTTGTTAATAAAACATCATTTTACGTCTTTCTTAATTCATTTCACATTTTGTCAGTGATACAATTTTTACATAACTGAAAATTGTTAATGTTTTGACATTAAATCCAGGTCTGGAAATGGGGGAATGCAGGGGTACAGAGTTCCACCTCATAATGTAGAGAGAGTATTTACATACTGTATGTCATAAAAAAATAGCATTGAAATCCAATGCAATAAATTCATAATTCCAAAGACACAAATATTTTCTGGCAAATGTATGAGATCTTTATAATTATATTTATGTACGCTTTACTTATGCTGAGAGCTTTTAAGGGCCTTTTCAATCCATTAAATGCTTCATGATGAAGTCTGGCAGTTTCCATGGCTTCAACAAGGGTCTCTTCCCAGTACATTCCTCCGACTGACTAAAGCTATAAAGACGGATTATAACTTTCATCTTTCGCTGGGATTCGTCATTTCCATGACAGTCAGCGTTGGGGTTTCCACAGCAAAGCATCACGGGCGTGAAGGGGGGAAAATAAGACTTGACGTGGATTTGACGGTAGCGATCATAACGACCACGAGCCTCCTCCGGTAGATCCGCGCGCCTCTGTGTGCGCAGTCGCGCTCTTCTGTATGCGCAGTCGCGCGCTGAAACACTCCGCATTGTGTGCAGTCGCCTTCATTCAGTGATCTGTTGGCAGCAGGTGAGAACATACACACATTTTCTCATGAATGTTTTTGCCTCCTTGTGTTATTAATATACAGGGTTTCGTAATGTAACGCGTGAAACAATGACAGGTCTTTATCATGTTGCGGGCAGACGTTTGCGTCTCACACAGATCGTGAAACGATTAGTTGCATGACTGAAATACAAACGCCGTATGATGAAATGGCTTAATTTAAGATTCTTCTGTAAAGTGAGCTCGTAATTGTTGAATCTTAAAGCCTCCTTTAGATATGAACCGGTGAAATCTGTACGGATTTATTCTGCGCGCTGTCAAGCATAAACGCGCATGAATGAAAATGTGCACGGACGAATGACGTTGCGCTGTGAAGCATATGCATCTGTTGTTTTAGATGGAAATATACAGAGCGTTTTTGTCTGGCGTGTGTTTGTTGATCTGAACATGACAAGTGTAAGGTGTGTCATGTCAATGCGGCGCGCGTTCACTCGAACCACATACGTTGCGCGAGCGCCTGTGGGCTGGACCATTGTTGCGCAGCATCCCTGCATCCCATCCTTTTCTGTTTAGAATCAATAACGCTTGACTAGACCACAGAGGAGTTCGTTTTTCATGGGGTTTCTATAGATGAATGGACGTTTCCTTTCAAAGACATCCACACACATGCAGGGATGTTGCGGATATGAAGTAGGTCATCCATGCTCTTACATTCATGTTTTGTGATTCTTCTGGGCGGCACAATGGAGTTTAAATGACACTATCAACGGTTGGCTTTACCTTTAGTAATAGTTCTTAATAGGCCTACGTAATCTAAGCAAACTGCAAAAACGAGACGTGACACCTTGTGCCATAGAAGATGCATTATGTTCTGTTCCACTGGGGGCAGTGTTTTGGAAATATATTGAGACGAGAATAGTAAGATTGGATCTTTAGACAGGTTTATTCATTTTGCATGTATCATGGAAGGATGACACAAAGTGATTAGTCAGCATTTACTGACAGTTGATTGGCTCCAAAAGTGTTTCTGGATCTATTTTTGCACATTAGCAACTTTGAGATGAATGAGGATGATGAGAGAGAGCTGTCTCCAGGTGTTGTACACCTCCTCATATTAGACATTGACCAAGAGGCGTAAGGACAAACATCAGTGCACCACACCCGGTGACAGGCATGCGGTAAAGAAATAAAGGCATTTTGCCAAATGTACAAGATCGATTAGTTCATCTCAGTATTGTGATGTCAACCTCAGGACTGAATTCTCATGATAGATTTAAAACTTCACAATGATCTGAAACCTTTGCTAGATGGTTGTGTATAGCTTCAAAGTGCACATCAAATTTGAACAAACAAGAATTTGTCGTCTTATACGTTTTGATCTAATTTGGTGATTTAACCCTTTCCAAGTCAGATTTCAATGGAATAATTATTATAGGATTTTTAAACGCTTGTATATAAGGAACGCACTACACAATGAAATGTCATATGTATATTCACAGTTTAACTATCGAACAAAATGTTAGTAGAATGACTTTTTCCATGAGAGATTCACGAGAGTCTCTCATGTGGTGTTGTTGAGCTGTAGCTGCTGTGAATCTGTCCGTCAGTCTTGCTTCGATTTGATTAATCCGCTGGCAGAGCCGGAGCTTTCAGACGTACAGCTGCTGTGTGTGTTGAGATCTTCAGTGTGCTGGTGCTCGCCGAGACAGACCTGAAACCTTAGACTTGAGGAAAGTGAAGCACGTTAAATCATTTTCACAAAAATACTGAGCAAATCCAGTTAGTTAGGTTTCAAATGTGTGTCTGTGTCTAAGGCTGAAAGAGAATGAAAATAATGTGACATCACTGAAGTTCACGATAAATTGTGCAGGACTCTCTTTTATTTTATTTTAAGAAACGTTTCCGCATGCAGCGTGATCTTTCCTCATCATTTTTTAACATTACACACTTTGTCGACAAAGTTGACATTGGCAATGATTTTCTGTCTTTAAAAATCGATCCAGATGATAAATGTAAAGCCACCTGCAGTCGGATGTTGAGCAGAAATCTGAACATTATTTAAGATTCATCACAGATCAACCATTAATCTTGTTATATTCTACATGGTTATGTCTTTTCAACATCAACATCTGTCGTTAACCGGTCAATAATGAAATGTCTGTTAACATGTGGCTTTCTTTTCGCATCAGTTAAATGTCGGCTTGGTTTGATGTAGAAATCATTTTGGAAACAAATCTGAAAACAGGGCCACAAGACACCCCATGAAATCGAAATGATTACATTTTAAGAACATAGACTAAAACAGCATTATCCTAGTAAACCATTTTGATTTCTGAATAAAACACAACACGTTCATACACTATGTTCATGGCTGTCTTTATCATCACAGGTGTCAGTGATCGGCTCACAATGACAGATGCTGTGATGGCCACTAAAGGTGTCCACGTGTCGTCTGGACCGTGCGCCGGTGCTGAGCTCACCGATGAGGAGAAGGAGATCATCAACAGCGTCATCGCCCGGGCTGAAAAAATGGAGACGATGGAGCAGGAGAGGATTGGGTGAGATGATGACAGACGCAAATATAAACACCACACAGTCTGTGTGATTTTCATAACTTATCAAGCAGTAGTGCTTCTGGAGACTCGGGGTTTCAGAAAAAACAAATCACACCCAGTCACCTGGGTTGAAGTTATAAAAAGACAAATAAATAAAGAATAATTATAATATTTGAGTACAACGTTTGAACAGAACATCAGCATTTATTTTAAGTTTCATCAAACTTTCATCTTGAACAGCACAAGGCTTGTCATTTGTCTGTATTTTCATCGGTACTTTGATGCAATGACATTCTTATTTTGTTCGCTCTCCTGCTGATAAATAGACGGTCTAGAAAGGCATGAGAAACAATAAACTGCAGACGACGAAATAGGATAAATAATGTTTGCACGTGTTTACATGCATCGTGATAAACCGGCTCCGCAGAAAACCGCGTTGACATGGAAGTTTGAGACTTGCTGGGTTTTTCCACGTGCAGTGACGTCATCGTCGAGTCTGTTTAGTAATTAAAAATGCAGCGGGAAAACGGTCAGAAGCTGTATTTTTATATCTCTTCTCATGTCCGCAGTACATGCATAATGCAGCAATAGTTTTTTCATTTTGCCGTTTCTAGGTCAACTGCATGATTCGATTCTGTTATTGAGCGGGTTTTACTTGCGCCGTTTATGAGCTTTCCCCGATAAAAGAAAACCGCTTCACGCGTTTACATGACCTTACTTGTTATCAGCTTATGAAGCACAATCGGAGGAAGACTTTGCATGTAAACTCACTCATTGAATGCGTTTACATGCTCAAAATAAACGGATATCTATCAAAAATCAGCTTAAAAAGAAACTGTTTAGTAATTAAAAATGCAGCGGGAAAACGGTCAGATGCTGTATCTTTATATCTCTTCTCATGACCGCAGTACCTGCAAATGCAACAATAGTTTTTCATTTTGACGTTTCTACATCAACTGCATGATTCGAGAGCGGACTTTTATGCGTTATTTTACTATTACTTCCATTTTGGGTTTTTACAATTGCACTGTCAGACATGCGCACATAAACAAAACTGAGAGAAATCCGGTAAAGGCGTTTACATGCAGCGCGAAATTGGAGTAATGGGCAAAAAACGACCTCTGCCGAGCGGGTTTTGCTTACGCCATTTATGAGCTTTCCCCGATAAAAGAAAACCGTTTTACGCGTTAACATGACTTACACGTTATCATCTTATGAAGCACAATCGGAGTTCGACTGTGCATGTAAACGCACTCAATGTAACACAAGGAGTGTTTTAACAGCATATGTGATGATGAGAGTAAACATGTCTGTGTTTTGTTTTTCCGGCAGGCGTCTGGTGAATCGTCTGGATAACATGAAGAAAACGGTGTGTGGTGATGGAGTGTCACGCTGTCTGTTGTGCGGAGAACAGCTGGGAACTCCGGGTGTGAGCTCTGTGGTGTGCGAGGACTGCAAGAAGGTGAGAAGCATTACACAGCCAAGAGCCCGTAGATCCTAAAGATCAGCCGATGCACTCAAATGTAAACATGAACGTGTAGAGCTGAATCAGAATGTTAAACACACATCTTTAAGACCGAATTGTAAATGTGAAATAAAAAATTCCAATTGAAACAGGAAGTGCTTCTCGACCAGCGCGATGAGCATTGACGACGTTTAATGCCGTTCTTCTCCTCAGAACATGTGTACTAAGTGTGGAGTGCAGGCGAACTCTCGACCGCGCTCTGTCTGGCTCTGCAAGATCTGCAGCGAACAGAGAGAGGTGGGCAAGTGTTATCATACGCAGAACTAAACTCTAGCTGTACTTCACGACTCCTCCTTTCACGTTTTTATTAAAGGTGTGGAAACGATCTGGAGCCTGGTTCTTCAAAGGCCTCCCGAAACAGTTCTTACCATCACCCATTCCCATCTCTAGAGGCAAAGACCCCAGTCCTCAGCGGACCCCTGCTGTACGGCCAGCTGTTGAGCAGTCTCAAGCACAGGTCGCAGGTCAGCTGGACCGCCGCTCATTTGACACTTTTATAATCATTGTTTGTTGTTCCAGTCCAGCTCAAATCCTCCTTCACTTTCATGATATGTTTTTCAGGTCCAGTACAGGGTCACCCGCCTGCTGCAGAGTCACAGGCTACAAGTAAGAACTCCCAGATTTAAAGAACCTCAAGCTTTCTTTATTCCGTCAGAGATGCATCATGAGATTCACTTTACGGAGAGACGTTAATCAAAAACATCCGGTATCAGAATGATCCTCTGTTTGGTGGATTTTGTTGTTATCTGGCAACACTGAATAAAAAGTTAATGTAATGTAAAAATTCAACGTTGATGCGTTAACGCATGCGATACATTTTTTTTTTAGATTAACGCGTTCAAATATTTAACGCGATTAACGTAGCATCCGTATGTTTTATCATCCTTTGTCTAGCGTTACATTATACGTATAATCACGCTCTTTTTCACGTAAAGGCCTTTAAACCATTTGAACTCCATTTGCCTGTCAAGTACTCACAGAAGAGATGGGTTTAAGTAGTTTTGTCCTGTAGGCAAGCATTAGTGACTTGAATCTTTGACTATATTCTTTGTTTTCCCCAACACTTTTATTTTCCTTGTGTAGCCTGATTTTACATCTGAACTCATGAAACGCCAGAATCACATAAATAAGAAATACACAAGCACATTTCAACTATACAATGCATGCATCCTTTCTCTTAAAACAAAGAAACTTTCAAAATACGTTTGGTTGAAGAGATAAACAAATATGTTGTATATATCACTCTATTTATATTACACTAAACACACCTGATAACCTAGCAACCTAAGAAATATGCTCACAAGTTATACATTTGGATCTAAAGTTGTTCATGACTTCTGTTTTATAGGTTCAGAGCCAACAAGAAATCCACAGATCTCTCCAAAACCGCCCGTGGCTCCGAAACCCGTGGGTCTTCAGTCTCGCTGTTCCTCAGAGTCGGACGGAGGTGTTCAGAACAGTCCTGTAGCGATGAAGAAAATGGTGAATGTGAATGCAGCCCGACCCAATACATCTGCCGCAGCCCAGCCGGGTAAAAACAATTTATTCTGCGTTTTTCTTGTTTTCCAGTTAAACGTCTCAGGTTTTTCGCTCCCTTATGCTTTGCACAATGTTTTAGATTGTCACACATGTAAAGAACCAGAATTTTTTTTTATCCCATGTTCATGTCTTAACATGTTAAATGAATACATTTTATGTACAGTTTGGACTGTAGCACGTGAGGATTTATAAGGAAACAGCTTGATGTGGCTCAAGGCAGCGATAAACTAAGAACACAATATGTGTCTGGTATTAAGCCACGAAGCTGCTTCTTTATAATGGATGTCTATGGGAAGGGCAAAAGTATGTTTAAGGGTTATTTTAATCAAATGACAGTTCAGTATTGCAATTAAGAACCATATAAGCATTAACATTTTACATTGGCCACTTTAAATAATTTATGATTTAGCGTTCTTATGATTATAACTTCAAAACTAGCTCTATGAAAGGTACAAAAGTACTTCACATCGCCAAAAACACAGCATTAATGTGTAGATGAGAAGTAAACAAAAAAATGATATATTATTTGTATTATTGAAAATGTATATATTTTTTACAACTACTTCATCAATTGTTGGGGTCATACTGACCCCAAATACCAGTAGTGTAAACAGGAAACGAGGACCATATGAGGGTTAAACGTTAGAAAGTCCCTGAGTTGCGGTGCAGGGGTATGGGACTACACTGATCTGGTTTTTCCGCAGTATATAAAACTTCAGATCAGGGTTTTTTTACTTATTAAAGATTCAGAACACCACATAGCAACTTCTCAACACTGTCGTAAAAATCAGTCGTAATCATTACGAAGAGCTAAGATCAAGCGCCTAACGAGGTCCCACACGCATTGATTGTAATGGGTTGTTTTCCCCCTCGGCACAAACGGATATGATGTTTTTGTGGGCGTTCCCAGCTATGCCAACTGAGTCTATTATGCAAGCATCACAAAACGCAAAAAACTAGTTTAAAAAGTCTGTGGCTGCGTCCGAAATCGCCTACTTCCATACTATATAGTAGGCGAAAATAAGTATGAGTCATGAGTAGTATGTCCGAAACCTCAGTATGCAAAAAACAGTATGCGAGAAATACCCGGATGGTTTACTGCTTCCGCCGAGATTGGTGAGTGTGGATCGGATGGACACTTCTCTATCCCATGATGCCACGGGAGCTGAGCAACGGTCACATTTCAAAAGTAAATCAAATAAATATAGCGGAAAACTTTAAGGCGGACGTCCGTTTTTAATGTAAGTGCCAATAAATGAATTTCTCGTGACTAAATTATGTTTTTATCAATGCTCACATGTAGGATGTTGTTAATACGTCACAGGTCAAAGAGCATATGGGTCACATGACCATAAAACATGGCGGACGCAATATGTCCCAAATATATTCATACTACTCACACTCATACTATATAGAACGTACTGTTTTGACGGCTGATAGGTAGGTACTTATTCATGTGTATGACAATTTTGTCAGAGGATGTGTCAATTCGTGAAAGTGACTGCCGTTTAACATGTGGCACTAATGAATCGCGTTTATTTACTATTATACACTTGTTTTTATGTCTGACAACAGAAAATGTCAATGAGAATGGCTTTATTGGGCACTCAGTTCAAAGACTAGAAGGGATAGTGCCAACACTAGTCTGACGCAAATGCGACGTAATGACGTTTTCTGTATGCTAATTAGTGCGTCAAGAATCGCTTCTGAATCGAATCGTGACCCTAAGAATCGCTTCTGAATCGATCGTGAGGGACCAAACGATTCCCACCCCTTTAAAATATATACAAAATATAGCATTGGTATTATTAGAAGGTTATAAAACGATGCCGTGTTTGCCTCAAGCAGGTGCAGAGAGAGGAAACTATCAATCCACTGTTGTGCAGGAGAGAGCGCCCCCTGTTGAGCCGGAGGAGCGGAAGAGCACGGTTTATAACCAACATCAGAGCGCTCCACCGGTGGACGATGAGGAGGAAACTAACAGCTACGATTCTGATGAAGCAAGTAAGACTGTGTGTTTTAAAGATTAAATCCAGTTCTAGTCTGTAGTATTTATTTCCAATCACACCTGCTTTCTTCTGTATGATTTGTTGTGTTTATCTCAGTAGTTCCTGGCTTTTAATGTGCAGCTATAAATAACTTGGCTTTAATGATATTCACTTGTTTTTTTCTTTCTGCACTGGCGACTGCGAGATCTCTTTCATTATATCTATAGAGAAGTAGATGTGTTAGTGCGTACTGTATCTTGTCGAGCTACAGTATGATGCAGAATACCTGGAAACATTTACAGTTGTATTGAGGATATGTAAGCCCGGTATGTACTTTACATATCTTTCAAAAAACGTGAACTCGTGGAGAAATTTTGACAGCAAAATGAATGCGGACAGTCTTTTATTCACAGTTCTGTAAGTTTGTGAAGTAATCTGTTCGATGTACGTTTTAATGTTAAAGGGGACATATGACACGTCTAAAACGAATATCATCGTTTGTTTTAGATGTAATGTAATGTGTATACACGATTTAAGGTTCAAAAATGCTGTATTTTCCACGTACTGTGCATGTTTGTATCTAGACATATGCCCGGTTAACCGAAAATATATATCACGTGATTTATGCACAATTTGTGAGTGAAGTACGGTAAAATGCTGCTGCATCCGAAAGCCAGAGGGCGATCTCGTGCAGAAACTCCAAATTCGCACTGCAGAAGAAGACCATAACACATGTAGTTCTAGGAAATGCCTAAGGACATGTTTTTATCACTGATCCTCAAGCCTCCTCAGGTATTTTCATGATAATAAAGTATATTTATAATGATCATGTTTGACGGGTGTTGCTTTTTTAAATGCACTTTATAAGCGACTCAAACTCGCACTGCTTTTAGATCGAGCAGCATTTCTACTGATCCCAGAGCCGTGCTTCACGGACAAGCGACGCATCAATAAAATAATCGATATTTTGCATTATGGCAGCCAGCTCGGTTTCAGCAGGATTTAGTGGTAACCGCGGTTAACCGGGCACATGCCTATTTGTATCTCCTCTTTGCTCCGCCTCTCTGAAACCTGCAGATTTTTTAACAAAGCTCATGGCTCTGAAAAGCGAGGTGTGCTATGATTGGTCAGTTAACCAGTGTGTAGTGATTGGTCGAATACTGCAAGCGTGTGAGGGAAATGTAACGCCTCTTACCATATTTGGAACATCAGGTTCCTCTTCAATTGTACTGACAGGTACGCCCACCTTACTTGCGTATACATTTGGGTGGTCTTAGTCAAATCAGACCACCAACTGATGTAGATTTGTGGGGGTGTGGTTACACGAGGCGTTTCAGGCAGGTCTGGGTGAGCATTCGCTTTTACATAGAATGACTCTTTTGTTCCCACACTTTCATTTGTGCAATTTTATGTGTCTAATACATGCATGGGCAACTTATAACCAGGGCCAGATGGAATCTGCAGACTTTTTTTGTTAATTCCGCGCAGAATTTTTTGAAAAATATGCGGAATTCTGCGGAATAGATTTTTAATGTGTTAAAAAGAGCTGAGGGAATGGGCCTTGAAAAAATGACAAGTAAAATCAAAAATAATAATTTCCTAACTTTTATTTGAGGTTTACAATACAAATTTAATTGGAATAACCAGTTTTCAAAACAAAGCCATGTCTCTTTTATACTATAGTACATCACAAAAAGGATGCAGAAAATATATGTTAAACATTTTAATTACAGTTAATTACAAAATAGTCTGATAGAAACACAAGAAAACAAGTAATTTAAGAGAAAACAATTCTGGTGTTTGCATTTATAATCATTTATTATCATTTATAATCTCTAGTGTTCAACTGCAATCAGCATCATAGAGGAAAAAATCTCTCTCAACATCTACTGAAGTAATACAGAGATAAACGTACATTACATAGCTCAAAAAAGATGTAGAAAATACTCCGTATTGATATAAATTCTGTCGTACAATTATAAATAACAATTACATATTTAAGCCAATAAATAAGTACTGGCTGGTGTGACAATCAGTTAATTACAGAACAGTCTGATAAACATAAGAAAACAAGTGACCCAGCAGAAACAATTCTGGGGTTTGGAGCTCATTTATAATCTCTGGTGTTGAACTTGGCAATCAGCATCATTTTAATATTGTCCTCAGTTAGACTGCGTCTGTGCTGTGTTAGAAGTGAAGAATAGAGAGAAAAAAGTCTCTCAACATCAACTGAAGTAGTAGGGAGATGAAGGTTCATTGCAGCCAGCGAGGCAAGTGTTGGCATTCTGTCTTCCCTATAGCAGCCCACCACTCTACTGCACTAACTTCTCCTGCATCACTTTTGTCCATATAAATGTAACGATGCCACTCTTCTGCAGACACCTTGCTCAAAGCAGGGACAACTTCGATATAATCTTTCATTTCAGATTTGAAACCAGAGACCTTGGCTGGATCAAAGATTGGGAGGGCATTGAGTAGTTCAATGCAAGGATGTCTGTCCATCACAGCCTGTAACTTTATGGAACATTCTGCCATTGCTTCCTTAAACAGCTATGAGGTATCCATGTTTTCGGCCAGGTATTGAACCGCTTTTATCCAGGATCCCCATCTTGTCTGGACAGCAAACACTGGCAAGAGAGGAGACAAGCCCTGCTGCATCATGAAGTCCCTCAATTCAAGACGACGTCTGGGTGCAGAAAACTCGTTTCACCAAACCACACATCCGAATGTGTTCTCCAAAGGTGTCTGGAAACACTCTAAAACTAACTGCAGCAGGTGTGCCACACAAGTCATGTGTTTGGCATTGGGAAAGAGTCCACAGAGAATTGTGTAACTTGCAGAATCTGTGACAAAAGCACATACATCATTGAAGCTGATGTTGTTGGAGTTAAGACAGGAGATGACAGCCTGCGAAACGGTGCTGAAATGAACCTGATCTAAAAAAACGATATCTGCTGCGAGAGGTGGTTTGCCCACTGGCTGGAGGAGACTAGCGAGGACACAACGGCCACAAGCATCTGTTGTTTCATCTGCAATCACATACACAGGGCTTCCATGTACAGCCTGCTCGATGTTCTCCAAATACTGAGGAAATCGTTGTGGAAGGTAGTCAGAGTGTAAATGAGATGGACCTGGAATTGCCCCTCCCTGTTTGCAATACTTTTGAAAAAATGACGAGAATTTAGACGTTTTTTCAAGAGGGATGTCCGCTTCAATGAGGGTCTTCAGAAAATCAAACATGAATTCTTTTCTTTCTGCTGTCGACGGCGTCTTTGACATACAGGAGGACAGAGTCTGTGCTCTAAATGATGCTGGGGAAAAAGTATTTTAATTAGAGTTCAATTAAAGAATGAATGAAAAATATATGAAATAATTTCTTTAAAAGCAGAGGCTTTGTAAATAAAAGTCATTCCCTAATTCTTTCGCTCTGTCTCGTGCTGTAATTGACAGTTGACGTTTTCTTAACTCTTCCACTGTGAATTTTATTTTACTCATTTCAAATACAAAATTGCTCTTTTCAATAAAAAACCGCAGCAGCAATCAATACAGCCTTTAGTCTCAAGTGGGCGCGCGCAAGCCGTGTGCAGTGCAGACCGATCGCGTGTGACATAATGTCACTACGAGATCAAACACTCTCCTGATACTTTGATATCATGTTGTCATCGCTTTGCGCCGCGCTGCATTTAGTGAAATACAACTATGATGGGAACTAAAATCCATTCCACGGAGTTTAATCCGCTACATGATATTATGCAGTATATGCTATATTAATATAGCATGCTTTGTGTGTGTGTTTGGAAATACACAGTAGGCTTCAAGGGTTTTCATTGTTTGGCGTTTATTGTCACTGAATTTTAATGCATTTGTAGTGTGAACACTGGAGAAATTTCATCAAATTACCATCAACTGTCTTGTACTTTTTTCTTGCCAGTATAGCAGTTTTACTCTTGAGAGGTAACATTCCTCTTTTGTAAGTCACTTTGGATAAAAGCACCCACTAAACTAATAAGTATAATGTGTTTTTGTTGGCAGTAATTCATTTGAGAAATTAAGATCAATGTTATATTCAATCAACCCTCTCCAGGGTTTATGTAATAGAAAGAGGCCAGAGAAACACTAACAATGAATTTCAGCAGTTTCTTTTCCACGCACAGTTGAGAATGTGACTGTAATGTAGGCGTATGCAGAGAAACTTCATTACACAAATGAATCTGTGACTGTGATTGATAGAAACTTCAACCCTGCAGAGAAATAAGTATGCACTGCAGATACAGTTTCTGCATATCTCATGTTAATCTCGAGTACATACAGAATAGTATCGCACCCTTCAAATATCTGTAGAGTCTTTCGTTTGATGACATTTATAAAAGACAGATACAGCTGTACGATTATTTCTGAAAACATACGACGCGTGTGGGAGGGACATCGGTTTCACTTACCGCATGCGGTTCATGTCCTGCTTCTTTTATCGCTGGGACCGCCGTTCCATCTATCAGATTCAAACCATCTCCAAATCCAGTGTTATATCCACCGTTTATATAACATCCATCACCCAAATGCAGTGAACAAACAAATACAGCTGAACTTCGCGAACGTAGTGCTCTCACTCTCTCTCCTGCACGCAAGTGAAAGTGACTTGTGCGCATTCTCCTTCTCCCGCTGTCCTTGGTTGAAGCGTGCCGCGTGCTTTTCCAGGAGAATTGTCCAATAAGGGACAAAGAAAGTTATTACGAAACAGTTTTATATGTTCAAAAAAAACTTTCTGAAACCTGTACGATCGCTGGCGGAGTGTATCGAGCACAGAAATACTACGCCATACGTCCAACTCGTTTTTTGACAAGTTGACCATGTCAAGCATGAGATGACAACATGTTTAACATCGTAAATAACTTAGAATGCATGAAACACTGTTGCACAGCCACTTTAAAAAGAAAATGTTCTACACTGATAAGCTATTTACTATAGCCGCTGCAATATTTCATGAAGAAATAAGAATTGTCATTTTTAATTTCACTGGGACTTTAACTGAATAACGTTATAATCCTGCAGCCTACTTGTCCACCACTGAATACAGACAAATAGAAACACTCAGGGAATCATAAAAATATATATACATATGCCTAATTAATAACATTTGATTTGAGATTTACAAACGATGAAATCAAATTGCACATTAGTCTCGTGTGGACTTTGTGTCTTGCCGTGCAGCCAGCTCTCAAACTGCAACAAAAGCAGGAGATCAGACGCAGCACTTTAATAAATCTCGTTGGGAATATTTATCATATAGTGGGCGGTCCGTCCATTGGCTATACTCCGCTTTTCGACTCCAGCTCTCACAGTATGTGGTTCCTAAACTGCCATTTGGGGAAGGTCACTTGGCTGTTGTAGTGCATTACACTTAAAGGACTCATCGTATGAGCACTTTCAACAAGTTGGTATGATTTATTAGGGTCTTCGTGAAATGTCTGGAACATATTTTGCTTAAAAACACTCAATGGCTGTGTAAACAAAACCCTTCTTGCCTCGTCAAAACAGCTATGCTCACAGCAACCTGTTTTGGTGCATGTCTCTTTAACTGATAATGAGTTACAGCGAACCCCAAACCCCTTCTGTCCGGCCTGTCAACACAACACACGTCGAGTACTGCCATGGCAATTATGTTTCCTGAACTCCTCTGCGGTTAGTTTCGTTTTAAACGTCTCAAATCATTTGTCCAGAGACTAAAAAATCTGTCACAGCAAACAACGCTCACGTTGTGCATGTATGCTCGCCTAAAATCCACGGAATGCTCAATCTCAGCGGAATTACGTGGATTTTAGCGCTTGTCGTTGACAAGTTATAACGTTACACACACAACGTGAGAGCATAACCAGTATGCTGTGACAGATTTTTCAGCCTAAGGACGAATTGATTTGAGACGTTTAAAACGAAACTAACCCCAGTGTTCACCCCTGTTCATTAGCAAAACAAACAGCTTGCCGCAGCTGAACATATTAACGCACATAATGTATTAACATTCATACAGCTAAACTCCAAGTGCCCATTTGCCAAATAACATATAAATATAGAGTAAGTTTAACACTGGCTTTGAATGTTCTATTTAGCCCGTGACTGACTTAGCTCCCTTCGCTATCATATGCTAACGTTATCCTCCTATATATACGGTACATGTACGTTAATTCAGACTGTTGATAAATATTACTTACATCGGCAGCTTTGTCTCGTTCAGTCGGCCTCGATCCCTCTTGAGGAACAACTTTGAAGCTAATCCTGCTTGTACTGTCCCAGGTTGATAAAGCACTGCGGCTTGAAGTGATTCGCGCAAACAAGCAGGTTTTTAGGTTTTTACTTATGGTTTCTGATGGATTTCCTCTAAAATAAAATAAATACACTCCTCTCTCTTCCGAGGTTAGGACTCTGCGCAGCGACTACATTGCATGTTGTCCACGAACTTTAGCCATGGCGTCACGTACACCGCTGTCGCTTGTGTAAACAACAATGGCGACAGCGCCGTGGTGTAGATTAAGGGGCGGTAACATTATAAGAAGATCCTGCTTTTACGTCACAACAAGAGCGAAATCTGAACGGCTCGATTTCTCACATGCTTGCAGGGAAAGGCTCATCAAAACAAACTTACTGGGATCTTTTTTTTCACGTTTTCTGGGTTGCTAGATTCACCGGGGACCCGATTATAGCACTTAAAAACAGACAATTTTGGATTTTCGATGTGCTCTTTTTAAAAACAAGTTATTCCTATGACTAAAAATGTCACGTTTGTGCTTGGACACTGGATGCACAAGCAAGCGCCGCGAGTGCGGATGATGCATGCATCTGGAGTCCAACAAGTGTCAGTTAAGTTATAGACACACAACCCTCCAAAGACACCTGATGAAATGAGGTCTGAAATGAGATGAACTAAGGACCACACCTCAGAACCGAAAGTAAAAAGTAAAGCATTAAATAGCGCGTAAGCGTATTTTTCTTTCTCATAACGGGAAACGCTGCTCAGTTGACTAGCATGAAATGCAGCCGATCGCCGTACATATTGTCACTTAATATAAATGGAGGCACATTTGGGAGTCGTAGTTTCTTAATTTGATTGTATTTAAACGGGTTATGAGTTTAGATCGGGTCAAATGCGACTGAAATGGTCGCAGTGTAGAGCCCTGCTGTTGGGTATAAAGCATGAAGCAACACAGTCATATGCATCGTGTTTAACTGTATATGCATGTGGATATGATATGATATGATGTGTAATGATTGTGTTTGTTTCAGCTACTCTGGGAGCTCTGGAGTTCACTTTACTGTATGATCAACAGAACAACAGTCTTCAGTGTAACATCATCAGAGCAAAGGCAAGTTCACATTAGACTTGCGTCTTACATCTTGTCTTCTTCTCTCTGTTCACTCTGAGAGTCCAAACTCTCCCAAAGCCATGGCCTGTGTGTTGTTTCCATCTGACACCAAATTAAAACTTTGCAGTGTTCCTGATTTCTGTGTTGACTGTTCTTTCAGGGTTTAAAGCCAATGGATTCTAATGGACTGGCAGACCCGTATGTGAAGCTTCATCTGTTACCCGGTGCCAGTAAGGTAAGAGCTGTACGCTGTCATGTGTATGATCTGTCGTACCAGGATTTCTCTTTTGTTGTCATTTATTGTCAATGAAAATGACTTTTGTGGTGGTAATTTGCAGAAATGTGCAATGGTTTTTCTTTATAATTAGGATACTAGAAACAGTTGCTTAATAAAGATAAAATGTGCCGAAGTAAATAAATAATAAAGTAAACAGTCAAAAATACAACAAGACAATAGAACAAATAGATACCACGTAAAAATACAGATCCAAACAGCGCTTTTTAGTGTAGGTGCTTTTGTTGTGGGCTGCTGTGCTGTCACTTTAAGACTGGATCCACTTATGACACACATCTCAAACTCTTTTCACCGATTGCGTTCACAAAGACTGACATGATTTTGACACGATTAGGTCATTGACATCTGTATCTATGTGAAAACAAATCTACAAAACAATTAGCAACTTTACAATTAAATTATGACGAATTAGATCATTGTTATTTTGTGAGATCTTCTTCATTTTTGTAGATGTTTTTCAAATGTGAAATGACAAATTTAGATTTTGTGTTGTTTTTAGTGATGCCATAATAGTGTAAACTGAACTGTGTAGTGTTGATTAAAGTAAGAAATTAAAAGTTATGTGTCATAGTCCAACATTTCAATACATTTATCATTGGAAGTAAACGACTTTAGTTATCTAAGCATGAATAGCATCAGTCATTGGATTTGCAAATGTGAGTTGACCCTGATTGTGATATTAGAGATTATGTTTTATCAAGGATTATGAGTATATGGGCCCTATTTTAATGATCTAAGCGCATGGTTTAAAGCGCACGGCAGAGGTGCACTCAGGGCGTGTCCAAATCCACTTTTGCTAGTTTAACGACGTGAAAACGGTCGGCGCGCCCATGCGCATGGTCTAAATGGGTTGTCCCGATTCTCTTAATGAGTAACAGGTGTTTTTGGGCGTAACGTGCAGTAAACCAATCAGACTCTCATCTCCCATTCCCTTTAAGAGCCAGTTGCGCTCGCGCCATGGCGGATTCGCTATTTACACAGAAGAGCAGACACTTCTCCAGAAAGGAAACGCGTCTGCTCGTGTGAGAGGTTAAAGCGCGCAAGCAGTCCGTCTACAGGACAAGCCAGATTTTTATCTTTATGTCCACAATAATAATCTTTTACATTGTAATATTTGGCATTATTGTGTGCTGCTGCGCGTCCCTCTGTGTGTAATAAGCAGAATGTACGAGTGCTGTGCACCCACCTATAGGCGCATATTCCTAACGCGCTCTTTAAATAATAAAAAAAAATTGCGCCATTGACTTTAGGCCAGTCTATTTTCAGTTCCTCAAAATAGCAACACACCAACAATGCGCCTGAAAACACCTCTTTTTTAGACCAACACGCCCACAAATGAGCGCAAATGCGTTTGCTAACGTGGCGCAGGATGGGAAAATGAGAACTGCGTCGTGCTGAACTTAGCAAAAAGACTCGCGCTGCACCTTGCACCGCGTTGCGCCGGGTGTACGATAGGGCCCTATGTATTTATCTATGCATTTAGTAAGATATGTTATATTATAGGTGTCATAATTGTGTAATACGTACACCAAAGTTCAATTGTATGTGCATTTTATACGCCAATCCTTGCGCAATCCTTGCAATGCACGCGCGCTAAAATTGAACTTTGCCATACGTATTACACAATCTTGCAATAGCGTGTTATTTATACGCAATTGATGACAATGGGTTGTTTGAAACTTTTATGTGACATTGAAGTATTTTATGTCATGTACACCTTAGCATTTTTACTCCAGTTAAGTGATGATAGTTGATCTTTTTTTGTCAATGCAGTCAAATAAATTGCGCACCAAGACGCTACGAAACACTCGCAACCCGACCTGGAATGAGACGCTGGTGTATCACGGGCTGACAGACGAAGACATGCAGCGCAAGACCCTTAGGTTTCATTCTTCTTCATTTAACACGACGCTCGCAATCTGATCGATCACAAACACTTCACATGGTCAATGCTCATTTATTTACATTTTTAAACAATTCACATATATTTCTACAACGTTTCAATTTCTTAAAACATTCTACTACGATTTGAATTCTTGAGTTTTATTCTGAATCACAGTTTTTTATTGTAGTCACCGGTATGTTTGTTCTTGAAAAAGTGCACATTCCTGCATTTTAGGTGATACGTTTGATGTTACATTCATTGTTCAAAGATGCATGTTATTGTATTTGTTGGTGCAGAATATCTGTGTGTGACGAGGATAAGTTTGGCCACAATGAGTTTATTGGAGAAACGCGGTTTGCTCTGAAGAAACTGAAGTTTAATCAGAGGAAGAACTTCAGCGTGTGTCTGGAGAGAGTTGTTCAGGTGACTCATCACACAACTATCACTGAATATATAATCATACGAATCATGTTAACGGAGATCTCTTTCTATAGACAAAGAGAACGTCCACGGCTGGAGGTGCACGAGGAATGGCTCTCTATGAGGACGAGGTAAAACTTTACATTCATTAATTCGTCATTTACTATAATGTTGACACGTTTAGCTAAACCGAACAACACTTGTGTCTGTCACCTGTGGATGTGTTGTAATTTCCGCAGAATCGTGTCGTGAAATGCATTTCAGTTAAATGACTGACGAACAGTTTTGGAGTTCACACTTATTATCATTTAAGCTTTCAGACCGACTAATTGAACTCTAATACTTTGTTTCTCTGTCCAGACCGGGAAAGAGGGAGTTGAGTCGGAGGAGAGAGGTCGTATTCTGATATCACTCATGTACAACAGTCAACTGAGTCGGCTCATCATCGGCGTCGTACGCTGTGTTCATCTCGCAGCCATGGATGCTAATGGATACTCGGATCCTTTTGTTAAAATGTCAGTCTCTCTCTATCAAACCAACAATATCAGAGTCATTCTGTGATGTACATTTCTTTATGATCAGACAAAACATTTTTTATTGTATTCATTGTAGAATAAATTTCATTGATTTTATCATTTCTACATTTGGCAGACTGCTCTGTATATAGTTTTGAAATATTTATTCATGAAATGAAATACACTTTCTAATTGATTTTGAATGCATATTTTGAAGCTTGTGCAAAAAGGGTCAATGCCCAATTGTATTTAATTGAAATGAATTGTTATATGTCATAATTCTAAACACATATTTGGTTTACTTTAGTGCTGTCAACCGATTACATTTTTTAAATCTGATTAATCAAACATTTTTCTGATTAATCGCGATTAATCGCACATAACATTAATGTTTTTAAATTTACTTTAATAATTTACCTTAATAATTTCACATTTAATCTCCAAATGAATGTAGAAACAACAGATTTCTTTAACAGCGTCCTTTTATGAATGAAAGCCAACATTCTGATATTAGCACTGCAACTGATATATCCATTCAATTGATTATTTTTTCTTTATTTTAACATGAATTATAAACGTTCAACATTGAAGTACAGTATAATTGAGAGCTCTCATGTCTAACAGGTAGGACATATACAGAAATTTAATTAAGTTCTCAAACACTTTACAGTATTTAATGCTAAATTCTAAATTAAATACAGAATTAAAGCTACAAAACACATTGAATTTCTCTTTTCTTTTGTTCTTTGATGAACATTAGTGACAGGAGTCACAGCAGCAGGTTTAAGGTTCTGACGCCACTCCCATTTTCACAACTCTTTGCATTCATTTAGGATTTTATTTAACACGTTGAAATCTGTGCTTACGAAAATACTAGACAAAACGGGCTTTCTGGCATAATCTTGTGTGGTTACGAATTTACATTGACATTAGTGTTTATTTTATATTTGGACATATATTTTACATACATTAATCTCTGAATAAACAAATGATCTGTGTGTCAGTATCTCAATTGAGTACCTCAGAGATGACGTATTTTTGTATGCAAATGCCGGAAGCGAGTTAGCATTTTAGGACTTCCGCTTCCATCGCCCCAAAGTCTATGGGGTTTTTGGTAAATCGCCTGAAATAAGGTCTGTGGTAAACAAAACCTCTAAATATTTTCACGTTTTATTCTATGACATAAAACGCACCAATTATAACCCGCTTGTGATCTTTTTAAAGCCTTATTGTGTCTTAAAAATGGCGGTTGCTAAAAAGTAGCTAAAAGCGACTACTTCCTTTGGCGGGGACGTTAGACGTCATCGTGCATATGAAGCTCACAAATAATAAAACATTGGCACAGATCTCTTAAAACGTAGATGCGGATTCATTCACAGAGTAATTACTGACCAGGGAACACATTTTTAATAAAGTTTGAAAGAGTTGTCGGAGGCTTGGTGGTGGTGACGTTGATATCGAGCGACCTCAAGTGTAGTCTGTTTAAAGCATCGTGTTAGCTTTTCACTTCTGCCGATTGTATTTTGGCTTCAAAGGTAACAAATGTGGTGTTAATTTGCAAAGATTATCTTGATAGACAAAACGTGTCAAATATCATAAACCTTTGTTAACCACAAAGCTTATTTTTTGCGATCTTCCAAAATTTTATGGGAAAAATGCATAGGCTTTCGGTCGAGGGAACCAGTGCGGCGCTTACTTCTGGGTTAGCCTACAAAAACACGTCATCTCTGAGGTACTGGATAATGAAACGATGTGGTAAGTTGATTCAGTGAGATCAAATAAAAACAAGTTTTGCATTTGAATCTAAGAAAACAACACAGCCTCATGTCAGATGATCATCTTTTATCTCAAGATTAAAGAGAGAGGAAGAACAAATGCATGAATGTGCAAATGATCCAAAACACACAAGTTTATGATGTATCACGTGTTGCAGATATCTGAAACCTGACATGGGGAAGAAAGCAAAGAACAAGACACAGATCAAGAAGAAAACCCTTAACCCTGAGTTTAATGAGGTATGAATCTGAGGAATATGAAACATGTTCGTTTATTTCATCTGTTTGCAGTTCCCCTTCAGTCGGTCTCTCGACGTTGTGTTGAGAGACAGACTGGGGTTTGATCTTGAGAACCTATCATGTCCGAGAGGAATTTAGAATGCCAATGGGCTTTGGCGAATGGCACACGCACGCCAGTCCCCGCCCCGTGCATACGGGTATAAAAGGGAGGTGGTGGTGGCCATTCACTCATCCTTTGTTCTTCGGAACCTGCATGACGTACATGTCAAGCGCTCCATCTCTTCGAGATTCTTCCAGGCTGCTGGATTTACAACGCGAAGCAGCGGATTTCTCCCTCTTGGTAGCGGACTTCCCCTGGGCATCTCTGCAGCAAGCCGCAGATATTTCAAAAAGAGCAAATTTCCTCTCACAGTCTCCGCTGTCTTCGGACATGTCTCGCAGCTGTGTTATTGGGTATGACAGACTCATCCCCGATGGCACGACACCTGTATTGCATGTTGGGGGTCCAGCATGCAGTGGCAGGGGCTCGTCGATTAAGGTGTTGCGGTCACGGTCGGCGACGTTCTTCGGAATGCAACCCTGTCTGCTTCCCGAGCGAAGTCGACTGCCGTTTCGGCGAGGTCGACCGCTTCGGCAAGCAGGGGGGGTGATTGGGGATTCCCACGGATGTCACTCCGCCAGTTTTCGGCGTACCGTCCCATAGAGGGCAGACTCGACAACGGGATGGAGATGAACTTTCTGTCATAACATCAGACAGCTACCTCCTTGGCATCGGATGCGGAGACCCCTTGGAGCTCCAAGACGAGGATGGCGAACTCCATCCCCGTGCAGTCCGGCTCATATGGGAGCGGTTCGGCCAGGTGCAGGTGGACCTGTTTGCCTCCCCGGACTCCACCCATTGCCTGCTTTGGCACTCCCTGACCAGGTCCTGTGCAAGGTCAGGGAAGTGATAGTTGCGCCTTATGGGCCCAACCAGACTTAGTTCTCAGACCTGGTGGCTCTGACGACTGTTCCCCCCTGGCCGATTCCCCTGACTAAGGACCTTCTGTCGCAGGGGAAGGGCACGGTGTGGCACCCCAAGCAAGGCTCAGGAATCTCCATGTCTGGCCCCTGGACGGGACGAGGAGACTTGCCGCCGGCGGTCAGAGAGACCGTACTGCAGGCTAGAGCCTGCCACTAGGCGTCTATACGCTTATAAGTGGCGTCTCTTCTCTTCCTGGTGTTCTTCCTGCGGGGAGAACCCACGGAATTGCTCGATCAGCGTTGGCCTTCCTACAAGGAGACTAGAGAGTAACCTCTCCCCATCCACGTTGAAAGTGAAAGCTGCTATTGCCGCTCATCACCATCTCGTGGAGGGTAAGTCTCTCGGCCAACATGACCTGGTCACCAGGTTCCTTAGGGGCAAGAGAAGGGTGAATCCACCTCAACCACGCTCTGTACCCTCTCGGGACCTTAATGTGGTCTTACAGGGCCTTGGTACGGCCCCTTTCGAGCCCCTCAGAGACCCCAGTCTTCCTCATCTGACAATGAAGACGGCACTCTTGATGGCGCTCGCTTCTATCAAGCATTTTTCGTGTCCCATGGGTGCCTAGAATTCGGGCCCGGTAGTTCTCACGTTATCCTGAGACCCCGGCCCGGTTACGTGCCCAAGGTTCCCACCACTCCCTTCCGGGACCAGGTGGTGAACCTGCAGGCGCTCCCCTCTGGGGAGGAAGACCCAACCTCCAACGTGTTGTGTCCAGTATGCGCATTGCGCCTCTACTTGGACCGCACGCATAGCTTTAGAAGCTCTGAGCAGCTCTTTGTCTGTTATGGGGGACAGCACCAGGGGAGAGCTGTCTCCAAACAGAGATTGGCGCACTGGATTGTGGATGCCATTGCTTTGGCATACCAGTCCTAAGATCGCCCGTGCCCGCTTGCAGTGAGAGCCCACTCCACTCGGGGTATGGCCTCCTCGTGGGCACTGGCTCAGGGCGCCTCTCTGGCAGACATATGTAGTGCTGCAGGTTGTGCTACGCCCAGTACCTTCGCGAGGGTTTACAATCTCCGCGTCGAACCAGTGTCAGCCCGTGTCTTACACGCTGCCGGCGTATAAGGCCGGCAACTGGTTTGGGCGTACGCCTGCGAAAGCGCCTTCTCCCCTCTCCAGGCGAGTTTAGTGCGCTATCTTAGCCTCTCTACTTCCTCCCTTAGGGCGAAGTATAGGCATTCCATCCATCACTATGCATTGGCATTATGGTAACAGACCGGGCGGAGCGGTCTGTTAGAACCAAGTCCAGTACTGGTAGAGTCGCCAGTAGGACTGTTTCCCCATACGTAGTGACTCCTCTGCAGGGTCGTCCCATCTGTTGAATTCCTCACTCTTGGTTCCCCTGTCGGTGAACCTGTGACCTCCCCTCCGGTGGTTACCCCACCTGGGTTCTGTCCGCCCATATGGGCTGACACAATTTCTCACATGTTGTTCTCCCCACTGGCCTCCACATGTAACCTCCCCTTGTGGTAGGATGTGGCCTCCGTAACACACTCTTCAACGAGGAGAGCAGTGTTTCCCCAGTGTTCTTACGGTGCCGGACGGCGTCTCGCTAATAGAGACGAACGGCACCGCCCATGATGGCCGTCGGTACAAGCCTCTCAGTATGCTATTAGTACCGATCCCACTGGAAGATTACGTCTCGCAGTAGCGCTCACTTGTGACTCGCTAGTCCAGTCAGTGCCGCTCCGCTGGTCGTGATACGGCTGAGCACCATGGCGTGTAAAGATAATTCCCCAGTCTGTCTCTCAACACAACGTCGAGAGACCACCTGAAGGAGAACGTCTCGGTTATGACTGTAACCTCAGTTCCCTGATGGAGGGAACGAGACATTGTGTCTTCATGCCACAACGCTTTGCTGACCCGCTGCAGCGACCGGGAGATGTCTCTCAGGTTCCTCAGCCCAAAGGGTGAGTGAATGGCCACCGCCACCTCCCTTTTATACCCGTATGCACGGGGCGGGGACTGGCGTGCGTGTGCCATTCGCCAAAGCCCATTGGCGTTTTAAATTCCTCTCGGAGATGATAGGTTCTCAAGATCAAACCCCAGTATGTCTCTCAACACAACGTCTCGTTCCCTCCATCAGGGAACGGAGGTTACAGTCGTAACCGAGACGTTTTCCTCTTTAACGTTACATTGATTTAGATTCATTGAGTGAAAGCTCTCAAATCTCAATTCACACACATTTAACTTGTTCTACCGCAGGAATTCAGTTATGAGATTAAACACGCAGAACTGGCCAAAAAGACTCTGGATATCTCCGTATGGGACTATGACATGGGCAAATGCAATGATTATATAGGTATTTAAAAAGAAAACCCTTGAAATAATACTTCGTTCTTCAACTAATTGATTTTGTTAATGAATGATTCGTTTCAGGTGGATGTCAGCTGGGTATCACTGCCAAAGGCGAGCGTTTGAAACACTGGTATGAATGCCTGAAGAACAAAGACAAGAAGATCGAGCGCTGGCACACTCTACTGAATGAAAATCATGTCTCCAGCGATTAAAGTCTGGACGCTCATGCATGCCTTAGAGCTCCGCTCACCTGCCGCAAATCCTCCACGTACTGCTTATCACCTGAAACTGATGACATCTGGAGCTCCGCCCACTGTGACTCGAATTCAAATAAGCAAAGGTCAGCGCTCGTGTGCAAAACAGACAACGCACAATGATATTTACTTCTCTAATCTGGCCACCGTAGAATAGAAGCGCATTTTCGTTTCGAAGTTCTAGTCGAATAGAAACTGTGAAAACTGCAGATCTTTATCTTGTTGGCATGCCTTAATGTCATGTTTCTTGAACACCTTTTCTTAGTTCATGAAAAAAATCTTAGAGGTGATTCCTCTTAATAGCATTCGACCGTATGAAGTGAAGCAGATACGGAATATGTTTAAACCAGTTTACAGGTCAACAGTGAATGTCACCTTGTACTGTTCTCGTAACCAAACCAAAACTCAAGCCTGAATAAGACTAACAAACAAACAAACAAACGCTGTGCTCGAGAAATGTTTACATACATAATACCGAGAAGAAGAAACTCTGTACCGTTGTGATAAAACATAAAACAAGTGCTGAAGAATGCTTAAGAATCCTCTAGTTTAGAAAGTTTGGTCCTGTTAGAAATGATTTGATTGTTAGGTAGATCTTCTGATGAAGACTGATGTGTTTTTGTGACACATCATGTTTGTTTGCATGTGTTGCTTGATTCATCTGCTTTTAAACTCTGTGCTTATTTTTCTTCTCCTCACATCATGTACAGCACAGAAATGTGTCTTATCAAAGTCTAATGAAAAAGAAAAAGACAAAGGCCTCGTCTGAGCTAATCTGGATACATTTGAAAACAGTTTTTTTTGTTAAAGGCGCAGTTTGTAAAATCAATTAAAGGTCCAATTCCCCACGATCCCATTTTTCAACCTTTAGTTAGTATGCGATGTTACTGTTAGAGCATAAACAATACGTACAAAATGATAAAGCTCAAAGTTCAATGCCAAGCGAGATATTGTCCTCATATCCCGGGTACATGGTGTCACTATTCCGAGTGTTTTTAATAACCTCCGCCCAAAGGAATACGTCAGAAAAGGGGTGAGGCCTTGCCTAGAGAAGAGGAAGAGCCGCTGGAGTAGTGTTTGGTGCTCAGAGATTGTAAACATTTGACTGAGCTGCGCTCTTAATTCCTTTCACTTTCATCACAGTCCTACAGCTGGTCATAAGAGTTCAGCTACACACATTCTAAGAGAACCAACGGTCAAATAACCAGCTTCATGACTTTAACATCGGCTGTGAAAGCTGTTCTGTGTAACACACTGATATTGTGTGTGTGTGCGCATACCTCTAAAACACTTCTATCAAACGTCCTTTGAAGTCCTGCTTGCAAATGTCTCCTGGTCAGTCTGCTTTATCCAATTTAGGTCCAATATAAAAAGGCAAAACTAACGCTTCTGTTATTAGTGTTAATTAATATAACCGGTGTGACGCCATTCGGTCCGGTGTCATTTCCCTCGCCATAGTAGGACAAAGAATTTGCGATCTCTAACAAAGATAGACGTTTGCACATGCACTAGCAGACCTCCGTTACACTTCGATGGATCCGCATGTGTTTAACTGATGAAGTGAAGTTGACTTCACTTGAATCGATTCCTTGAATCGATGCTCCCAGGACACGGTTGCCACCTGGTGGTTTAACTAATTACTGCAAGAAACGTAATGCGCTTGCGAGTACATTGTACGCGAGGGAGCAAAATTCTGGCAGTGCGCGTACAGTACGTGCTTACTATTCTGATGACAAAATTTGCGTAGCGCACTGTACGCCATCCTTTGCGTACGCGTAAAAAGGGAACTATACCACACGAGGCACCTCAGCCAATCATATAACAGCCTCCAGTCGCCTTTCCTGCATTCCGCTGAAGATTGCAGGCTTTCCATCTAGTGTCTTTGGTAACGCGGATATGACGCCATTAACAAGCGACTGCCAGACACGGCATGTGTCACTGGTTAAAACGGCAATTTTCTCAAGATTTCCGAATCGTTGGAAACATTTGAGATATTGTAAGTTCTCAACTGAACAAAATATATAACACTGGCCTAGTGGTTTTTAGATATTTTACTGCAAAAAAGTTACAAACTGCACCTTTAAAAACTCCTTTAAAATTCTCGTCCACACTGAGGTGTTTTAAAAAAAATTTAAACGTTGCTTATACTCATTGAAGACGCCATTGAGTTTCCATTGAAGTTGCTTATACTCACATAAGACGCTTCGAAATGCATCATTTCTGTCGAGCAATGTCGTTGAAAGACAGATGATGACATGGAGTTGTTATTGTGGATAGCATGAGACTGAAAAGTTGCTAAAGCGAGTGAAGTGTGGTATGGGAATTATGTTTAAACAAATGCGACGAAACTTGGACAGCATGTAAAATATAATAAACAAACAAATAAAAAAGTAAGAATTAAAACAATTAAGAAATGCTGTACAGCTTTAAGGAAAAAATACAATAAAATAAAAGAATAGTGCTTTAAATAAAACAATAAGTAGTTTTCAAAAGTCTCCGTCCTTTCAGAATTGTTTCCCACACAGAGCATTTTCATAAATCTTCATATTAATTGACAGTGTGGACAGAAGGCCGAGCCACAGAGAAAAAGAAGTGTTGTCAAATGAAGACGTATTAGTGTAGACGATGCCAAAATATATCATATGTTTACAGTGGAGGTGGCTCACTATTCGGGTACATCTGTGACCATCTTTGTTTACATTGTTAAGGTGATAATAAATAAGAGGTTAAAGGTGTTAAGAGGTGTCCGGTGTGAGGTCAACACCAAAGTAACTTAGCATGAGGAAAAAATGCAAACATTTCACAAAAGAACAGAGAACATAAGCACATGACCAATGGAATGACCTCAATGTTTCTATCGCTCTTCACAGTTATCATTGCCGATCCTTGTGCATGTCTTTATTCTGAATATATTGAATTTATTTGTTAGTTAGTTCCTCAAGAGAATGTCGCTGTGATTATTCCTCATGCTTTAATGCATTAATATTACTTTGCTCAGCTTTACTCATCTCACACACACACACAAAAACAGCACACCGGTGTAATATTTTTAAAGATTTGTGGGGTTAGATTGTGAATGTATATTGGTATAAATAAGATTGATTTATGACGTTCTTCTCTCATTCTTCACATGTATTTGTATATATATATAGTGCATGTGTTTGGCACAGCAGGGAAATGTTCATGTTTGAACTTTGCATGTAAAGATTTTACCTGGAGTTCAAACCACAGGCCAATAAAAGCCGATAGAAACCGCAGACGAATTCACCTGTTTGTCATTTTTACTGTGCACTTTAAGTTTGTGATACTAAAGTGATGTTTCTAATGGAACAGCTTTTAGTTATACTGTACAGATTCAGATTCATGTGTGGCCAATTTAAAAAAGTTAATTCAGTCATCATTTATTCATCATCCCATGTGGTTCCGAACCTGTTTGTGACTCTTTCTTTAGTGGAACAGAACAGAAGATATTTTGAGAAATGTCTCGGTGGTTTTGTGTTCATATGATAAAAGTCAATGGGGTTCAGTGTTGTTTGCTTATGAACATTCTTTAAAATATCTTCTTTTGTGTTCTGCAGACGAAAGAAACTCATACAGGAATGACATGATGATGATGAAAGAAGTTAAGTTTTCTCTTTAAATAATCTTTTTAAAAAATGCTGTAATTATTCACTTTCTTAAGCAGTTGAATGTATTTCATCTGAAATGATGATTTGAACAAATACTTTTGTTCAGTCCAAACTGCTCAATTCTCTCATTTTAATTTTGTGGGGACTTGAAGTTAAATCGGTCCTTCTGGATGTTTTAAATTCATCAATGTTTCAGCGTGTCAAATAATTGAGAAATATTTGAATATCAAAAACGTTGTTTTCTTTAATCATCTGATCAAAACTAATGCCACATGAACCTGTCTAACTGACTGAAAACATATGACAGAAAGAAACCAGTGAGCACGTGATATTGAACTAACAGAAAGGTTTTTTACTGTGGGAAAAAAACAAGGAATAGTTAACTTTATTACATTGATAGTGTACTGTACGACAAGTGATCTTTTTTACAGGATATTTACAGAGCTCCACACCTCAGTCCCTTGAGTCCTACAGTAGTTTCTGGAGTCTGGGGTGTTTTTGGTCTGTACTCCACCCATGCTTTACAGCTCGGGCTCTTTCCGGCAGCCCTGCCATTACACTGAGATCCACTAGAGGGCAGATGTGCATCTCTTGATTCTCTTTGAAAGCACTTGTTGTGTGTCTCACTCCCTATATCTCTATGAATCAGTGTATGGTGTACACTAGTTAGGGCACTGGTGAGGACACTGGCTCACTACACATTTTTCACGACACTTAAAGGCATGGTTAAACGTCACCACTGGTTCATTTTATCCACAGACAGGACCGATATAAAATTTGACATATCCATGCAACATTTCATCTGAATGTGCAATCTGTCAACTGGTGTGTTTATGTTGAAATATAATTCAATAAGACTTTAGGCCATTGCACATTGAGTCCGAAATTTGTGTCCGAAATTTCCGCACGTTAAAAAATAAATACGACCTCACGTTGTGTCAATCACATTTACACACCTTCCGCCCGTCCAAAAAAAATTCGGACTGGGTTCGATTTTCTGCATTTTTCGCATCCGTAGCAAGCATTTTGACAATTCAGAGACACCGTACAAACCATCGCCAAATACGAAAAAAAAACACATACGAAATATTCGGACTGCATGTGAAAAGACCTTTTAGGCGGCTGCATATATGAAAAAAACCCACCTAACCCTAAAAAAATTCTAGCAAAAGGTTTCTCAGCTGTTTTTTGTAGTATTAGGTGTCCTTAATAACATACTAAAAGTTTACCAAAGTTTGACCACTAGAAATGTATAATTTTCAAGATGGCGTCCAAGATGGGCAGGAAGCCCTTAAAATATCCTAACTCGTTTATTTGACCTCGCCAAGTAATCTTGGTGTCTAACCCTATGTTGTCTGGGTCTATGAATCCATTGGACTTGTCTAAATTGCACTGACATGATTACAAACTTATGGAATACATGATTTTGTGAGATTACTGTAAGGTTTTATCTTTGTTTGGGGTGAACCAGAGATGTAAACGATTTAGCCCATGTCATGTAACTCCTACTCAGTACGTGTTTTTGGACACATTTTTTGCTTAAACACAGACTTGACATTCAATGTAAAAGTCATTGCACCCAAAAGTAACTTAAATTGGAGTTGTATAACTTTGATCATAAGCAACTCTGAATTAGCCCGAACAGAGGCCTGTGTATGAACCCTCTAAAATGGTCACTCGTTTAAATTTGAATAAGGTAATACATATGTAATGCATCCTCTATAGATGTTGTTAGTATAAAGGTGGCGTTATACTAAACCCAACAAAAGTAAATTCACAATTTCCAGCAATTCAGAAGATGGTGGAAGAGAATACTGACATTTGATATCGCTTGCCTCATTGAAATGTTGTTGGTTTTTGCTCAAACAAAATTCATCCTTGACTACTTACACCTCCCACCCCCCCACCCAGATTTCTAACACATGAAAAAGGCCAACAATGTAAGTGTGCTAAGAGAAGATGACACTGTTGAATTAGCTTGAGGAAAAAGTACACTCCAAATGCAATTTTGACCATAAGTCATGTTGTTGTAAACCAAGAAACTTGCCCTATTTGCTGTGAAAACTTAAGAGATGGCTCTGATGTGGTTGAGGTTCATCAGAAGGGAGCTGATGGAATAAACAATGCAAGTGTACAAAGAGGCGATGACGTACACAACCAGGTGATTGAGACATCTGTCCACCAGCAAATGTCCACGAAAAGCTCTTTGCACTGACTTTCCAGTCATCATGTGCTGGACGGCATTTGATACATAGACAACTTCCATAATGTTCCTGAGTCCTGTTCCTTCCATCAGTGTGCCTATTGCACCAAGTAGGTTCGTAAAAGTATGAATACCTCCAAGCATTAAGACTAGGCTTTTAAGGGGACTACTCTGTGGTGCATCCATGATCATCTCTGCTGCTTCCCAGTACAGTGGCTGATCAAACGTAGTAACGGGTGGAACATTGTGTTTGATAGCCAGGTCACAAACAAAGTCCAAGGTGGACAAAATACACGTTTTGTCTCCAGAGTACAGGTCAATCATTGGAAAGCAGCAGAGAGGATCATGGATGTAACCAATTGCTTTAATATATAGTTGTACTTGTAATCACTTATCTATCATGCAAATATGCCAATGAGAATATTACATGGCCAAAACATGTGTCAGGCACCAGTATTCCTGGTCTAGGAGGAATGCAAAGGAGTAATGGTACACTGTAAAAAATGATTCTGTGTCGTAGTAGATTTCATGAAATGAATTGAGTAAACTTGACTTAATACAATTGTGTTCTTGTTTTTTAACCAAAATTTAAGTTAAAATTATAGAAATATCTTGGAATTCTAAATGCACAACTTAATTTGATCATGTTCAACCCACTTAAAATTGTATAAAGGATCTTTATTTAATTATTTTGTGGTGGAACTACATGAATTATTTAAGTTAATTTCCCTAACTGAGCAGTGAATTTAGAGTTCCCAGCATGCTCTGCATGCGACAGCATTAGGAGAGTCATTTTTGTGAAAACGTGCTATTTTATGTGCTTTAGAATAAAATGAAAGACTTGATAGTGTTTATTGTTCAGCTGTCTTTAAGATTTAGAAGATATTCTGTTTGTATTTCTGAGTTTCGTGGTTACCATCTTTCAGAAGAGTGGTGCTTGTGCTCAGCTTGTGGGAGAGCTCGAGCTGTTTGTTTTTTCACACAATGAACAGTAATGCTGCTCATGTCAGTACTGAGTCAACTCTCAGCTTACTTGTACATCATATATGTTATAAACAATAATAAATGTTAAACTGAAGTTAAGAAAGATCAAGAAGTTATCTCCAATGCTCAAATTAGTATTTCTTCTTGATATTTTAAAGTTTATCATGTGACGTGCTTAAATATTTTAGGTAATTTTACTTGATTTATTCGTGGAATATTGCGTTAAAAATATGCTTTAAAGTACTTAAAAATATTTTGTGTAATACTGTTACCTTCATTTTTTAAAGTAAATATCTGTGTCATTTTTTACAGTGTAATTTTAAGGACCTGACGGCCACCATTTTGAAAATGGGGCCTTTCTTGGAGTCAAACTTTGGTAAACTTTTAGTATGTTTTTAAGTACATCTGATACTACTGTAAACCACTGAGAAACATTTTGTTCGAATTTTTTGGGGGTCAAGTCATATTTGCAGCGGACTATTTTGTCTTTCAGAACTTCCATCCTGTGATTTTTGAGCATTTGTGATCCGTATAGTTTCGGTGCGTAGTTTTTGTCGTGACATCAGTGTGATCGCACCTGACAGCTCAACTTATAATTCATCATTTAAAGCTAACCGTTGTAAATCAGCGAAAGTGTTTTTATTTACTCAATATTATGTTGTTTTTAACCAAAAATGTTCCTATTTTTAAAGTGAGATGGTCAGATCAGAGACCGTTTAAGGTAAGAAGTAACTCTTCTGTTATGATGCTTTATATCTCTTTTAAAAATCTCAATTCGAACGTCTAAAATGTTTAGAAATATGACAAAAAGCTTGAAAATAGTTCTTTAACAATGTTTTTTTTTGCAAATCAGATTTACAGAACATACATTTTACAACAAATAGTACACACATGAAAAGAGAATAGAAATAAATAAGGTCGGAAATCTAAAAATACATTTGAAAATTAATTCAGAATTAAAGGAAATTCAGGAAATGATCAAATACAAAGAAAAGGACATGATATAATTCCATATAATAGCACTACTATTTGTAAAAACAGGATTGTCTGTGTGTTGTCCGGAGGAAGAAACATTTGCATTTATTCATTTGGCAGATGCTTTTAAAAGGAGAGAATGAACAACACGTTCTTTTTTGTGTTTTTTTAGACACAAGACAGTTATTGGTTAGTCAGAGAAATGCAGAACAGGTGTGTTTTGAGCTGCTTTTTGAAGGTTGTGAAGGATGCTGCAGTTCGGATGGAGGCTGGCAGCTCATTCCACCACAGGGGAACCCAATGAGTAAAGGTTTTTGTAAGTTTTTGTGATGGAACAACCAGGCATCGCTCATTTTCAGACCGAAGATGACGGGAGGCGATGCAGACCTGAAGCATTAAGAGGAGGCGGGGATCTTTTTATGCAATGTTTGTATTAAAAGTGTAACGAAATCACCAAAGTCCAATTAATCATGAGACTCAGTTTGTGTTTGTGTGTGGTCATATCTGAGGTGACGTCCCGCCCTCTGATGCCACTCCTGCTTACCAAACAACAGCGTAGCACTGCTTTCATATGTGCAAGCGTGTTTGATAAGTTGAATTGTTCTTTTATATGACCACGGCGAGATATCAGTGTTAATGACATCTTATAGAGTTAACAGAACTGCTGGACGCTGGGATGAGAGAGCGTTGACTCACGGCCGTGACTCAAAAAATCTGTTTTTACAAATCCATATAAAGGCATAGAGGGTGCTAAATGAATTTTGGCGTTCTCTTTCACTTTCATCAGGAACGTGAGGTTTTTCCAGTGCCAGACGTTGTCTTTATTTTTTTTTTAAAGAGGAAAATTAGTAAATGTATAATTAATTAGTTAATTTAAATGAATTAGATGTCTTTAATGTATCCACGTATTTACGTAAATAACATCTAACGTAGGTCACAGGTCCTAAACGGCAATCATTAACACATCACTTTCAGAATTTTTTTATGAAATGACACGCCAAACAAAACTCACAATGACTTTGCCTATGAACATATCAGGATTTCTTATCTTACTGGGTCAAAAACTGATAGATATTTTAATTATATAAATGCTCGTTCCAGTTTTCATATCAATATCCCACAAGTTGAAGTTTGGAATGCGTAACTTCTAGTACAAAAGAAATGGTCCTTGTGTTTTTTCGAGCCCTTGATCTCAAGCATCAGGTTATGTAAGTTCACTCCTCCATACCAAAAATAACTCAAGGGTATTGTGCTGTAGCATGTTTAAGTTCTATAATAGCGTGAGAATGCCAGGCTTTTCTTATTTTTGAGAAGTCGCAAGCACGTTCATGTCAAATATTTGCTAAAGAAAGAGCTGCATAAATATTGACGCACTGACGTCTGGTTGTGGATCTGCTTTTTATTGGCAAACACTTCATTGATGCATGCAGGGCTATTCATAGTCACATTCGGTCCACTCGTGAAAAAATGAGAGGAAGAAATTATTGGACAATGTAATGGCATTTAGTTTGTCTGAGTAAAAATGAGATTAAGAATGCTAACATGAAAGATCTCTATAAGTAACAGATCGCAGATCTACTTCCAAACAGAAAAAACATGTTAGCAAATGGCACAGGCTCAGGTACAACTCAAATACAACACATTTATTTTTAGCCTTTAAAACAATCCTTAAAGGTATAACTCATTCAGTCATCATTTCCTCACCTTTGAGTTGTTCCAAATCTGTATAAATGTCTTTGAAAGATATTTGGAAGAATGCTTATAACCAGACAGATTTTGGCCCCCATTGACTCCCATAGTAGGAAAAATACACTGGTAGTCAAAAGTGCCCCAGAACTGTTTGCTGTCCTACATTCTTCAAATATCTTTCTCTGTGTTCAACAGAACAAAAAAATGATAAAGTAATTTTTCCTACTATGGGAGTCAACGGGGGGCAAGATCTGTCTGGTTATAAGCATTCTTCCAAATATCTTTCTCTGTGTTTACCAGAACAAAGACATGTATACACATTTGGAACAACTCGAAGGTGAGTAAATGATGACAGAATTTTATTTTTGGGTGAAGTATCCCTTTAAAGGGATAACTCATCCAAAAATGAAAATTCATCATTTATTCACCGTCATGTCATGTCAGACCTGTTTGACTTTTTTCTTCTTCTGCAGGACACAAAAGAAAGATATTTTGAAGAATGTTGATAACCAAACAACACTGAAATGACTTATATTGTATGAACACAAAACCACCAAGACATTTCTCAAAACGTCTTTTGAGTTCGACAAAAGAACGAGTCGGAGCCGATAGCCTTGTGGTTAGTGCTCCGACATATGGCGCTGTTGCGCTCCGGGCGACCCGAGGTCGAGTCCTGGCTCGTGGTCCCACCCACTTCGTTTCCTGTCCTCTCATTGTTACTGTACTATAAATAAAGGCAAAAAACGGCAAAAATAAATCTTAAAAAAAAGAACGTTTTGAATAACATGTGGGTGAATAATGATGGCATGGCTTTATTTTTGTCTGAAATATCCCTCTAAGTGTTCATGGAACTCCATGGAGATCCAAAGGTTTACTCTTCAGCATCCTCTCACTCACACCCACAGTATTCAGATTAGTCACATCACATCCTACTTTGAGCCACTTGCCTTATATGGTCAGAATCAGAAGCTCTTCCTGAACCAAACACACCTCTGACAGAATCATCGTTGTCTGCTGTGAGTTCTTCAACCTCTACATTCACAAACCAGCTCTTGTAGTAATGTGTGAACTGTCTAAACAGACTTGAACATCTTATGACCATCTGTGCATTACTGTATGTGGCCACTCAGTGGAAAAAGAAATTGCTCACTTGTTGCTTTTTCATAGCTCGGGAGATTTGATGGAGTTCTCAGTTAAGGAGAAAAGAATATGGAGGTGTCAAATGAATGTCGATTGTAGAGGTAAAATAATCTGGATTTGAGTAAATGTGATGAGAAATGTTTGAGTTCATATTGAGATCTTCAATAATATTGACTTCTGATTGCAAACTTGACGAATCTGAGCTCAGTTTTTGTTGACATCTTTTCTGAAACTCTAATGACGGAGACATTTCTGACATTCCTGACTCTCAGGAGAAATATCTGAGACACAGATGAGACTTCAGGAAGTTTCAATTTGCTCTGATACACCGAGGAGTTTGACTTGAGAAGGTTTCAGTTGATGTGTGTTCTCCTCCAATCATCCTTCAAATAAAGCGCTGAAAGAGATTCGTGTCCTAAGAGCTGTTTATATAGCTCACGGAGTACATGTGTACACGACAAAATGTGTTTATATTCAATAAATCAAAGCACATGATATGTCCAGACTGACTGATGCTCATCTCCGGCACATTTTGTCAACTCCCTTAAAGCAAATTTAAGTCAGCAGAACAAGTGTCAAAGTTTGTGTAGCAAGCACTGAACAAATCGTCATCAATAACTTCTGAAATAAAAACATCTGCCACAATAAATGTTTAATGCTCATGAAAACGTTTTATTTGTTATTTCGTGTGACTATACTTCCAGCGGAGAGCCTAATTTTCATCACGTTTAACGAACAAACCCTCATGAGCGTAAAATCGCCAGTGTTAAAAAAAGTTCAAATTAACACTCACAGTGTATATATTATCCACACTTTCAAAGGTCAAATTAACACTCACAGTGTATATATTATCCACACTTTCAAAGGTCAAATTAACACTCACAGTGTATACTATATTATCTTATATATATACTTCCACACTTTTTAATCCAGTTGTGTCATGTTCAGCTCATTTGAAAAGGAGGTGTCCGGTAACTTTAGCTTGACAAATGAAAGTCTCTGCACTGTTCATGAAAGGTTTCAGATATATTTAAGTGATGTCTTACAAGTTTGTTTCCAGTATTTAGTGAACAAACAATCCAACATTTCATCATGTTAAGAAAACTGTCAATCAACATTGACTTGTTTAGCTTTGAAAATCAGGGTCCATAATGATCCCGACACTCACATCAGCTGCTGAGTGAACGGAGAACATCTGCCAACCATCAATGTTCACCATTGAAACTCTATTGTGCCTTTTTTGTCCTAGTTGTTTCATCTCTGCTTTATTTTGAGAAATCACTCTGTTTTCTCACCTGTTATGATTTAATATTTTAATTTTGCTGTTTTAATAAAAAATATCCTAGATTGATGCCAAATTTGTCTCATGATTCTAAAAATATGTTGGCTAATTTTCAATCCATATTTGGGTCAAAAAGAGGTAGTCCAACCATTGGGTCCATTTTATTAGAGTTTATAGACTAAATATTTTCCTAATTATAAATATTTTCTTGATAAATGACAAAAAGTTGTAAAATTATCCCTTGAACCATTAGGCAGTCGTGGCCTAATGGTTAGAGAGTTGGACTCGTGACCAGCCGGTTCGATCCCCAGGGCCGGCGGGTAACGACTGAGGTGCCCTTGAGCAACCCTACTTGCTGCAGTGATAGCTGCCCACTGCTCCGGGTGGTCACCACTTGCTGTGCGTGTGTTCACTACTCTCTGGATGGGTTAAAAGCAGAGGTCACATTTTGGATATGGGTCACCATATCTGACTAATAGGTCACTTCACATGACTGATGTCCATCACTGGCACGTCCTTGAGGTGTTTACTCCCTCAAAACAAATTCATGTCAATAGAACGCGTGCCATTTTCTGTGTAGCAATCAAAAATCATTAAATCATTGTGGACATAAATGTTCAGGCCTAGTTTATGATTCATACAGTATTTAATTCATGGTTAACACCTTGTCACGCAGACATCCCAACAACTTGCTGAACAGTACAAATGTTCAGTATATTATAAACATAGAATGTCCAAAACAACATTTATATAAATAACTATATAGTGTATATAGTTGAAAACGGTACAAATATCATAGCACAATGCCTTTAACTTTATTCAGAATAGGGGCACAATAAAAAAAACATGATTTTTGAAAATGTACCAAAAAAAGTACACTTCTGGGGCCTCATTTATAACCGTTGCGTACGCACAAAACATGCCCTGAAAGAGGCGTACGCCACTTCCCACGCAAAAGATGGGATTTATAAAAACAAACTTGACGGAAAAATGTGCGCACCTGCACGCAAACTCTGACCCATGCGTACGGACATTTGGAGACAGAGCAGTTTGGCGACACCGATGGTGAGTTAGTGAACTCAAGTTAGATTGCAAAAGGTAAGTGTGATAAAAATGATTATAAGCATTAATCCCTCACACACATTTAATGTGACTTTAAATATCCTCATTATCACGAAGATTAAATCTGCAGAGTGTTATTTGTGCTTGTATTGAGTGATACTTGTTTCATGCAGCTCTTGTAAAATCAAACTCAAATCTGAAATAAAAATTCAATCTAAATATTTAATCAGCGCTGTCTCACCATCACACTATGAGCGCATGAGGAGGAGATGATCCGACTGAACAGGGACAGCATCAAATATGATAACTGCAGAACACAGTGTAAATAAATACTAAATATATTTTCCTTAAATGCTGAGCATAATCATTGAATGTCAAAGTCTGGAAATACAGCCATTAAACTCTCGCACAATCGTTTCTCTAAATGTCCTCGTTATCGGTCCTAACTATGTTCCTAACAAAACCGGAATGAAGAAACATTCGTCTTTTACAATTATGTCTTCAAACTTTATCTCATGCGAAGGACACCAGTAATTAATGAGGTGTTAATGATCAGTCTAAATGCTGTGAACATATAAATGCTGCAGAGACCTTCTTTGGCTTTAATATTATTATAATAATAATTATAACAATTATTAATAAAATCTCAGTGAATCTCATGTGTGGCCATTTGTGATTTCGTTACGAAGATAAAGGATCGGGGGTTTTAAATAAGTTTTTGTTATTTTTCTATGGCATCTGATAGCGGTTGAACCCGGAAACGGTATACGTCCATTATGGTGCTTGACGCCAGGCTTTGGATGTCAGGCTTATTAATATACGAATAAGTATTCATGAGGTGCTTTGCATTGACTATTTATGGTTAAAAATGGGCGTGTACAGGGGGGGATATGAGGCTGATTCACGTACGCACACTTGCAGGTGATCTGTGATATGATATGAAAGGGAAAATTGCGTGCAGGTGTGCGTGCGCAAGGTTTTATAAATCTCAATTTTTGTTTGCGTACGCCCTTTTCAGCATTCTGGCGTAAGTTCACTTTTAGGAAGGTTTCTACGCACAGTTTTATAAATGAGGCCCCCGGTCTTTGTTTGGTTATAATATAACAATTGATTTTATATTTAAATATTTGTATTGTATGTTCATTGTATTAAATTATTATTATTAAATGATGTATTAAACAGTTATTGATTCTTTGCTGAGGTCTACAGAAAGTTAACGTTTGTTTATGTTGTTGCTGCTGAAACCGTCTATAAATGTCTCAATCAATATTGTTCAGGTGATTGACTTGATCGGTCAAGAATGTTTCAGTTTTGTAAGGATTGGTGAACTTTCTTTCGACATATTAAACAGGCATTATATCACTCTAAAATGCTGGGATACTTTTAACCAAGTGTTAGGTCAGAAAGGTACGAAATTAACCCAGAAAATGTTTTTTTATTTAACCTTATAAATTAAAACAATCCAGCATGGGTTATTTGTTTTATTTGTCCCATCTTGACCCAACGTTGTGTTGAAAATAACCCAGCATTTTAAAGTGGCCCTGTTTGGTTTGTACAGTCAAGACATTCATGAGCATTCCGAAACATTTTCATTTCTACATTTGGCAGATGCTTTTATCCAAAGCATTATTATGTTTATGTATGTTCCTTTACTATCGAGGTATTACACTAATCATCTACTGTACCAACCGATCTATTGCAGCAGATGCAAAAACATTAGTAAGAAATGTGATATTTATTCTATTTGTAGCGTTTTGGATTTGTTTGTATTTGTTAATGGGCACTTGGATCTTATTGATCCTGTTCATAATATGCTTAATGTGTGTTGTACATAGCACAGGTGTGATCAAAGTCAAACTCAAGTGTGTTTGATATTAAAGTTGTGTTGTAGGATTATGAGATCAAACCCTAACCGGAATGTTTAAGGAGCATAAATATAGTGCAGCTGTTGGAATGAAGTGATACTCTATATAGAGATGATTGATGTATAGACTCTCTGCTGTTTGGTGGGGCTCAGCTCTGATATCAGTTCTGTTAAACATTTATTGCGTGTTGCTGGACATACAAACGGTAGGAAAGTAAACACGATTTTCAATCATTTTGATGGACCAACTTCTAATGCTGTTGTGTTAATGGGCTGCTGTTGATAAGAAACACAATGTCAGTGTTTGTAATGAGAAATCATGCGTCCACACCTGCGGAGTCACAATCTGATACATCTTGATATCAGCTCAACACACCTAGAAATTTTATACGAGCCCCATTTGCAGAACATTCCCGGAGAATTACACATTCAGCTGCGATAACAGACACAGAATTACAGTAATGGCCAAATGTGACATTTATTCAAATCAAGCATATCAAAAATAAAATGTGTTAAAGATGTTATGTGTGTGAGTGTAAACTGAAGCTGAGCTTTGAGAAGAATTGAAGGAGGTTTGGCAAAAAATAACACAACACTTGAGCAAAGTTTGTTGAGTCAAGAGTCTGGAGAATGAAGTAAAACTCTACTCAGTGTTGACTTTATATGCACTTTTTGTATATTGGATAAAAAACATATTCTCTTACACACCGTAACAAAGATTGTGTGCAATAACTATGTAAAAAGTTAGGGTTTTTTTCATCTGTTTTGTACCTCAGATTTTGAGGGAGCATTACATATTGTCCACCAGACATCATTGTTGACCATTACTCTTTACTAGCTTGTCCAAAACTAGTCCAAAATTTGATGTGCATGCATCCCATTGTTATTATAGTTTTGATTTGAGTTTTTTAAATATTTTATTTATTTATAAAAAAACTTAGATTTGCATACTACGGTAGGCTATATGAGTCCAGTTTTATTGCACTTATGCTTTTTTATTTGAGTTTTTGTTTATTTTTATAATTTGAGTGATTTAAACTTATTTCAGATTATTTTTATGGCAATATTTCAATTTTTCATTTAGTTTAAATTCTTCCCATAATTTTTTGGTCAATATTTTATTTAATTTCAATGAACAGAAACGTTTTTTAAAACTGTAATTTTTGTAAACTATAATAACCTTGATGCATCCCTGAGGAATGTGTTTCTATGCACACAATTACTGAAATATTTTAGCATGTTTTACTAATTTTTTGAAATTGCTCATGGAATATTTTGACAATGTGATGATGATATTAACCTTGATTGTCTTTATTTCTCATTTCTCAGTCATGCTGGGATGCATAAAATATGGGGAAACCCAACTGTAGGGCTAAATTAACCTTGAAAATGTCCATATTTGACACCCAACTATGGATTAAAATCAACCAGGCTTTTTAAGAGCATGCTCATTGCCGTTTCCTTGGTAACCAGATACACAAACTTTAAAACACATTATTACACAAAACGTTTTTCTTTGTGTACACAATTTTTTTGTTACACGATTTGCACAATTTATTTTCTTAAATTGTCAATAACCATATTTGAGAAAATGGCAAATTATAAGTGAACGTTATGTGTCTAGAGACAACGTTGTGCAATATCGTTTAAAACTTTGCATTTCACAGTTTTCACTTTAATCGAGTTTACTCTTTGCTAATGCGAATTTGAATATGTTCATTGAAATGTGATTTTGTTTTGACTGACGTGAAGTGTTTTAGTCAGAAGGCGATGGACATTGTGGCACAGATCCAAGCTCAACCCTTCACACAAAAGCGGGAGGTATAAAACGTAAAGCTCAGGTAGACTGTGTTCTCAAACGCCTGTGGACAAACCACCAATCCACAGAGAAATCATGGAGAGATCGACAGGAATAGTGTTATGGATTCTGCAGTGGATCATTTTATATATCGGAATAAACACCACACAGACAGGTACTGTAACTCATATATTCGTGCTCTTTCATTATTCGTGCGATGTCATTAATATTGTACACTTATATGTGAGAACAGATTATGGTATATGAAGTCGGATGTTTGATTAGAAGGTGATCTTTTAAATCTCCTGCCTCGCTCTTCCAGTTTAACCTCTTCTATTGTGACGCCATAAGCCCGAGATATAATCGAGTCTTGACCAATCCCAGAATGTCATTAGGATTTGCTTCAGAAGGGTGTTAGAAGGCATTGTTATATAATCGTAGTTTTGCATTCATCACGGAGGTCACCCTTACAGGAGACCACAGTCAACATCATTCATCATGCGAGAACAATAACTCTGATCCAAGTTACAGAAGAATAACTTTCCTCGAAAAGCATTATTTATTCACACCCGATTCAAACGTTGAATATAGAGTTTAAAAAGTTGTGTTGTGTAGGAAAAAAGAGAAAAATATATCATTTTTTTGGTGAAATTGACCACGTAAATTCTATTGTTCATCGAAGTTCACAAGAGTTTATTTATTCACTCTTTAAAATAAAGGTGCTTAAAAGGTTGTTCACAGCGATGCCACAGAAGAACCATCTTTGGTTCCACAACGAAGCGTTCAGTCTAAGGGTCTTTTCAGATCCATCTCTTTCTTGCTTTTTTATCATCTGAAGAATCTTTTTCGCCACAATGAACCTTTTTTGAAACGTTTAAAAAACGTTCTCCAGATGTTCTTCAAATGTTCTTTATGGAACCAAAAGGTTCTTCTATGGCATCAAAGAACCTTTTGAAGCACCCTTTTGTTTAAGAGTGTAACATATTCATATTAATAATATAATAAAACCTGTAACAATAAGAATGTATTAAAACACGAGGCGTCTTTTGTATTAGTGGTGATGATGACTTTAAAGAGCTATAAACATGAGTAGTCATTGCATCTATAATGTTTGTGGTTGTGATTATGATTATGACACACACATCTTCACGTTGAATCAGTCAATCGATTGCGAATGCAAACATTTGATTTCATATCATAGGCTGTCATTTCTGTACTGACCATGTGTTTATCAAACTCTTCTTCATGACAGTGATCCCGGCTCATAATGAACAGATCTGTAGCACGTGGGGTAACTATCACTTCAAGACTTTCGACGGCGACATCTTCCAACTGCCGTCCACGTGTAACTATATCTTCACCTCGTTGTGTCGGAGCAACTACGAGGACTTCAACATTCAGATGAGACGACAGGTGGTACAAAACCAACCGACCATCGGCAGCATCACCATGAAGCTGGACGGGACGGTGGTGGAGCTCAGCGACGGCTCCGTCAGCGTCGACGGCCAGCCGTAAGTATTCTCTTCTCATATTTGACTTACAGGAATGTTCATGAAGGCTGGATTGAATGTGTGTGGTTTTTTTGGGTCAGGGTCTCTTTGCCCTTCAGCCGCTCGGGGGTCCTCATCGAAAACAGTTCCATGTACATCAAAATCACTGCCAAACTCGGACTGGTGGCCATGTGGAACAGACACGACTCGTTCACGGTGAGAAGAGCACCGATCTGTGCATCACGCACGCTTCTGTGAGGAAAAAGCTTTAGCTCTCTCTTTCATTTTGTTTTTAGGTTGAATTGGACAAGAAGTACCAAAATAAGACCTGTGGTTTATGTGGAGACTTTAATGGCATCCAGGTGTACAACGAGTTCATCAGTAACGGTAAATAAGAAGCGGTGATGTGGATCTGTCACGTTCATGGACCTTTTAGGTTAAAACGCGTAAAAATATATATGGAAAACTGATCATTTATGTTCAATTTGTCTTTATTAAGGTGTTGAGATATCTCCATATGACTACGCACATTTTGCTAAGATGGACGGTCCAACAGAAACCTGTACAGAACCATTGACTTCAACAGAACAGACCTGCAAAAAACTGGTAAGATCATTCTTAATGTGCAAAATAAAATGGAAAATTGATTAAAATACGACAAAACAGGCATTAATATAAGGTAAAACAACTGAATGCCAAAATGATTTTTGTTTCATAATTCCCTGCTGAAAACCCCAATAGAAACCATCACAGAAATTCTAATGGTTTTCATTAAAATACCATTATGAACCATTAGCTTTTTCCATTACAAACCATTACAAAATTCCCTCTTGTAGTGTGTTTTGGGCATTATTCCAATAGAATTGAATGGTTGCCATCTGCCAAATAACATCCCACCAATAGAATCCATCACATACCAGTAGACACCATTTTAGTTTCCATTAAAACCATTAAATCCATCAAATTTGTCGTGTTATAACAAATATACTGTCCATATTTTTCTAGTTATGCCAAGCTCTAGAATACGTTGTGGACAGTGGGGGAGATTTTTGAAAGGTTTACTTGATTATTATTCGTTTGACAAAAATGTTTCGTTCAAATTGTTCCTGTAGCTCAATGGTAGAGCACTGCCTCACATGTCATAGGTTCGATTACACGAATGTAAATGTAAAGCAACTTATAAGTAAAAAATAATGCACGGTCAGAAAAGAACAATATTAGGCCGTGTACACATTTGACTTCTTTTTTGAAGCCGCTAGCGTCTGTTTTACATTACAGTCCTATGGAGTTAACCGTGTTTTCAAAAAAGTCCTGAGCGCTTTTTTAAACGCCAACACCGGCGCGTCCCTTCTGCAGCTCAGAGCTTCAAAAGTTCAACTTTTCTGAAAAAAGCCCTACGTCAAGCACCTTTTTCACAGCCAACCACTGAAAAGCGTGTAGCGAGACCTGTCGTTTCCATAACAACATGTGAGGAAGGTAATTAAGCACGGAAAAATTAAAATGGCAACTGGTTGGAGCATAGTTTCATAAGAATGAAAGTGTAATTATCACTTTCAATAACTCTTGATTGCATTTCTTAGTAGAGAAATTAGTATATGTTTCTGTGAGCTGCCTCCGCGCGCAAACGCTGTCATTTGTAACCACAATGCCGCAAGCTTTTTTTTTTTTTGACTAAAAACACGCCATTGTCAACTTTTTCTTATCAAAAAAGAAGTCAAATGTGAACAGAGCCTTAAAATGTTCTCTGTTTTGTTTCCAGACCTCAGTATGTGAGCAGCTGCTCTCCGGACCTTCTTTCAGCAGCTGCACGGATGTCGTGCCGCTGGACTCTTTCATCCAAGCCTGTGAGTCGGACATGTGCCAATGTACCAACAGCACCAGATCTTTCTGTATCTGCGGCACCATCTCGGAATACTCACGACAGTGCGTTCACGCCGGAGGAAAACCCGACGCATGGAGGAGCGAACAGTTCTGCGGTAAGAGTGACCTCCGTCAGTTCACCTCTAAACGAAAACAGATGTTATGTGTGTCAACTCGTAACGCTAAACATGACCAAAGATATGAATATTAACGAGATGCGCCACTGCCGTTACAATGAATGGCGAGGTATGCAACGCTCAATATGGCCGCTCTAGTGCAGAAAGTCCCGCCTTCCAGTAAAACGAGCCAATCGTCAATCAGTAAAGACTCAGGATTCTTTGGGGCGGGGCTCTCGGGAGGCGCTTGCCAGCCTGTGCGCAGGCGCAGTAGATGAGGCGACCTCGATAAAGGTGATTTTTAGTGGAATTTAAGGTTAGCAAACCAAAGTTATGATACAGTTCATGTCATGTTTAATTATTGATCGGAAATATGCTGTTTAAATGCCAGCGATTTGAGAAATTTCTGCCTTCCCCCATTCAACTAGATAGGACTGTGGGCTTGCTGTGACGTAAATAGCTGCACAAAGGCGTTGCAAACATGGCCGCCGAGTGGCACGACTTCCCTAAACGGACTTTGACATGAAACTCTTATCTTTTTCAAATATTGTTTTAGGATTTTAATGGGTTTATTCAGTGGCAGAGGATCTCATAGTTCTTCTCATTACAGAACAACATTAGACTCTCTTGGACACGTTGAAAGTTATCAGAGATGTGAGGTTGCTTTATTCTCTTGTGTGTTTTTGTTATATCTGTAGGTAAATCGTGTCCTCATCCCAGTATGGTGCATCAGGAATGTGGGAATCCTTGTATCAACACGTGTTCAAACCCCGACAGAGCTCATATCTGTGAAGATCACTGTATCGATGGCTGTTTCTGTCCTGAAGGTACAGAACGCTTTAACTCCACAATTGTTTTTTGTTTGCGTGAGTTCATAATACTGTATATTAGCAGGTAAGATACGTAAATTAAAATGTTATTGATGAATTGTTGTTGAACTGTTGCCGTGTTCTCACACAACCAATTTTCTTTTCGTATGTTTATTTTGTTTTACTTTAAAAGTTGTGAACAGACTTTGACATAAATTATCTAGAAAATTGTTAAACAGGCACTTTCTGTACACTAGTGATGCAGCGGATGCATCTGGAGGGGCGGAGCTTAGCCTATCATGTGACGTGCAAGTGCAAAATTCTTCAGGAAATGATTAAGCAAATGTCTGCGTGATGTGGTGTGTTACAGGATTTGTGTTTGATGACATCACTGACAGAGGTTGTATCACTAAGGATCAGTGTTCCTGCGTTCACAATGGACAAATATACAAACCCGGACAGACGTACAAAAGCAACTGTAAAGAATGGTAAACATGTTTTTGCTTATTCATTCAAGGCGATTTTCACGATCGCTCTGAAGATCAGTTTTAGAATCGGTTTCCAAAATGCAAGACATTACATCTGAAGCATTAAAGCACTAGTTTGCATTTTCTTCAGCACCAGAGTCACCAAACACAAGTGCTGAAATAGTGACACAAAGCCCCGCCCCGAACTCACGCCATTGGTTGAGCGGCCAATACTGGGCTGGTTGGAATGTTGTGATAGTCACAGTGTTTGTGCGATCTGGGAAAATCTACCTATGAATGATGCACGTCCACATATTAAGATTGGAGAAAATATTTTTGCATGCAGAAAATGACACACCATGGGAATAAAATGGCGATTTTCTTTTGTTCTTCATACAGCACTTGTTTGAATGATCAGTGGAGTTGTGTTGAGAAAGATTGCCCGGGAATTTGCTCGGTGGAGGGCGGCTCACATATAACCACCTATGATGGCAAGACGTACAACTTTCACGGAGACTGTACTTACGTTCTTACCAAGGTTCGTGATTTCTGATGGTTTTACCTCAGCAGTAACAATTTATGAATGACTTTTCAGCACAAAACTCCTTTATTTATTTCAACTGTATTTAGATCTCATACATAAATTTATACAGCACAATTTTACATAACCGTAGTTGAGTCGAAGTGCTTTACAATGGAATAATAAAATATACATTACATACAAACTATATTAAACTGAATATCATGAGCTAATTGACTGATGCAAATAGTGCAGTTCATGATTAATCGCATCCAGAATAAATATAAATATGTCTGTGTACTGTGCATATTAATTTTGTATTTATAAACAAACATTTAGGAAATATTTGCATATATATATATATATATATATATATATATATATATAATTCAAATGATATAAAAACATTTATTCATTTTTATATTTTTCTAGTGCACAGACATATATTTTTATAAACTTAAACGTTTATTCTGGATGTGAATAAAGGGGATCTCTTCGGCGGAGTTCCCCTTTAAATGTGATTAATTGTTGAACAGTTCATAATTGTTAGTGTAAAGTTGCTCTTGACAATTCACTAGTTAGATTGTACAGTAATTCTAAACCAACATTTAAATATAACGCAAATGCTGTTCTTGGTAAATAATGAAATCTCTGTCATGTAAAATCTGTAATTCGGTGTGAATTAGCATCTTTGAATGAGCGTGTTTATTAACATCATTACACGGCTGTGTATTTCAGCAAACAGACTTTGCAGTTCTGGGAGATCTGATGAAATGTGGCCTGACCGACACTGAGACGTGTTTGAAGACGGTAACTCTGTATGTGTCCGAGGGGAACGCGGTAAGTAATCGCACATTCGACTTTCATGTGAAATGATTCTCTTTGCGTTTAAAACTGAAAGAATGTTTTGAATGTTTCAGGTGTTCAGCATTCAGTCTGATGGGAAGCTCTATGTTAACAGAATATTGTCACAGCTTCCGCTCTCAACAGGTGAATTACAGAACTGTCATGAAATTAATATCAGGACTGTCAAAATGATTAAATAATCGTCTGATTGTGATTCTTTGACCTCAGTTATTATCATCATTGCATACCTTTAGAAAAACTGGAAAATGATGTCACTGATTCTTTCTAGAATTAACACGATTCATTGTCAAAATGGTTAATTGCGATTAATTGTCTGTTTTATGGCTTTGACAATAAACCATTTCGACAATGAATCGTGACAACTCCAATGACTAAATGGATAAATGTAATTTAAACCAAATAAAAAATATGTTCCCTTGCAGCCGACGTGATGATTTTCAAGCCCACAACGTTCTTCATCATCGTCCAAACATCTTTTGGCCTTCAGCTGGAGATCCAACTGGTACCCATAATGCAGGTTTACATCAAAGCCGATGTGAGACACAAGCAGACAACTAGCGGTAAGAGAAACACAAACGTCTGGATGCTTTTGACAAAATGTATGTTCATTTTACATTTCTAATTGACTTTCCTCAGCAATACATTTAAAATTGAAAACTGAGAATTTGACTTTTGAAAATGGATTTTTTTCGTCATGTCTTTGTCTAAAATGTTTCTGTAATCTTTTGCACCAGGTCTGTGTGGTAACTTTAACAGCATTCAGGCGGACGACTTCACCACGGTCAGCGGATCTCTGGAAGGAACGGCCGCAGGTTTCGCCAACGGCTGGAAAATAAGAGCAAACTGCCCCGATGTTCAGAGTTTCTTTGAGGATCCTTGCAGTCTCAGCCTGGATAACGGTACTCTGTCTTCATTCAATATTCTGTATGGATGGTAATAAAAAGATGAGGTCTTTATTGTTGGAAAAAATAACCCTCTTCACCCGTCTGTGTTCTCAGAGAGATACGCTCAGAAATGGTGTTCTCTGCTGTCAGACCCCAATGGGGTTTTGGCTCCGTGCCACAAAGACATCAGTCCCGATATCTATCAGAAGGTGAGTTTCATCTCAGAGACTGAAAAACATCAAACCCATTGCAGTTTGAGTGCGCATGCTTTGCTTTTTCTTGAGATGGATCAATGTCAGTGTGGTTTTAATCCGACAGACCTGCGTTTATGACACCTGTAACTGTGAGAAAAGTGAGGACTGCATGTGTGCCGCTTTGTCTTCGTATGTACACGCGTGTGCGGCTAAAGGCATTGTCCTACCCAACTGGAGAAACACTACATGTGGTATGTTCTATTGTATACTTGAATTAAAACGTCCCTTCCATAATACCAGTTACTTCTAACCTCGCAAACCACGCTTCATGTCAATTATACTGAACAAAGACTTGAAATAAATCAACATGAGAGAGAGCAAGAGATGAACATCAAGCCATTTCTGGTGTTTTTCAAATCATTTGTTGTCGTTTTTCAGGGTCGTTTTCGTCCAGCTGTCCCAGCACCATGGTTTATTCCAACAGAGTTGAGAACAACAGTCGCTCCTGTCGGTGTCACAGTGAACCAGACTTCACCTGCACCGCTACATTTGATCCAGTGGACGGATGCGTCTGTCCTGAAGGGACGTATCTGGATGACAACGGCAAATGTGTTCCTCCAGACAGATGCTCATGCTACATCAAAGGTGCCGTGATCCCGCCGGGAGAAGTCACCAATAAAGATGGAACCATGTGGTACGTGTGCATCAATGAAGCCGGTCGATTAAACGTAGGCTAGTTTGTTATTCCTGAAATCAGAGTAATAGAGTTTTTTATTTCAGCACTTGCAGAGGAGGAAAACTCAACTGCATTGGACAGAGAATTCGGCAGCCATGTGAGTAGTTAAGATGCTCTGTTACTTCCTTACAAAAATGAACTATGATTTCGCTGTAGTATTTATAGTTCTTAAGTAACCGCAAATGCAATATGGTGTCAGTGTAGTATGTGTAGTAAAACCATGGTTTATTTTCCTACGTGCGTCATCGGACATCTTCGAAAACAGTCATTTGTTTGAATTCAGCACTCATGTTTTTGTGTGTTGCCATCAGCTTGCCCCAAACCGATGAAGTTCATAAACTGCACGAGTGCCGCTCCTGGATTTACAGGCTCTGAATGTCAGAAAAGCTGTAACACTGTCGAGATGGCTTGTGTAAGTCATATGATGACAAACATACTTCACTGGTTGTCTTCAGGCGGGTTGGTAACGTTGTCTGGTTGTCTGTGAAACAGATCAGCACCGAGTGTGTCTCAGGCTGTATGTGTCCGCCCGGGCTGGTGTTGGATGGTAAAGGTGGATGCATCAATGAAAATCTTTGTCCGTGCATTCACAACGGCGTGGCACACCAACCTGGAGAAACCATCAACGTGGACTGCAATACCTGGTAAAACCTTTACACTACCAGCCTTCTCTTAGAAACGTGAAAATTTGCTTTTATTGACTGATACCGATTATTAGCAAATATATATGTGCATCGCTAGTTTTTAATCTAGCCTGATCTGTTTGATACTTGCTTTTAATTAAATATATTTCACGTTTGGGTCATAATGAACAAATATACACATAACAAACAAGCATGCATAAAACTTTTGTCTTGTTGTGTTGATAAAAAAATAAAGCTGTTTTGATCATTTATGATTTTCATTGTAGGCAGGTTTTACACAGCAAAAATGTAATCTCTATTTTTTTCGTCTTGTTTTCCAGTACAAATATCCAAACATTCAAATTTACTAGAAGCAGAATGACAGATAATTAAGAATCTTCTGAAAAAATTATGGTTATGCGAAAAGCATGATGTTTGCCTAGTTTACGCTCTTACTGTAAGTTGTTTTCAACCCATGGTTGGGTCAAAAATGGACGAACCCAACCGTTGGGTAATCAGTTGACCATGGCAGGGTCGTTTCAGCCCAAAATGCTGTTTTAACCCATGGTGGGGTCAAGTTTTCAGGCTTAATTTACCCCATTGGTTGCGTTTGTCCATTTTTTGACCCAACCTAAGGTTAAAAACAACCCAGCATTTTCTCTTAGTAGCAGTGATGGGAAAGTACAGTTTTTGCAAAAAATCTTGACCAGATTCAGGCTGTGTTTAGCGAATCGCACATGAATCTACTTCTCTGTGTATTTAACATGAATGTTCTCTTTGTTTCTAGCACATGTAATGGTAGAAAATGGAAATGTACAACAAACCTGTGTCATGGCACCTGCACAGTTTATGGTGATGGGCATTACATTACATTTGATGGGAAAAGATACAATTTTGATGGAGACTGTGAATACACGCTGATAAGAGTGAGGAAACCTTTGCATTTTTTTTAATAGAGTATAAATCCCTTGTCATAACAGGACTAAAGAAATCAATAAAATATTAATTGTGAATTTGCTTTGACCCGTGCAGGACGATTGTGGTCTGTCAAATGCCAGCGGAACTTTCAGGGTTCTCACCGAGAACGTACCTTGCGGAACGACAGGCACCACCTGCTCTAAAGCGGTCAAGATCTTCCTCGGGGTGAGCGCTTGTATTACTTCTGCTCTGTTTGATGATGGAAGCGATCGGGTGCCTGATCAATAAACATTTTCTGTCTCTTAGAACAAGGAGCTCAAACTGACAGATGGAGGTTATGAAGTTTTCCAGAGGGATGTGGGGGAAGATATTCCATACCAAATTCGGATCATGGGAATTTACATGGTCATTGAGGCGAATAATGGTCTTATTGTCATATGGGACCGCAAGACAAGCATGTTCATCAAACTGAGTCCAAAATATAAGGTGAGAAAATAAACATTCTGTCGAAAATGAATTTGACTGTAAATGCATGTGGATTTTATTGTGAAACCTAGAAAACCATGTATTTTACGGTGAGTTGTAAAATGTTCTCTGGACGAAAAGTAAAATGTTTTTTTTGCCATTACTGTAGATTTAAAAAGTAATAACTCTTGCCAAATATTTGTTTGTATCATTTTCACAGTATTTTTTATTGTGTAGAATTAGTTTTCTTGGAAAGCTGTTTGATGTTTTGAGTCGATATGTTTCTCCTGTAACAGGGTGCCGTTTGTGGTCTCTGCGGAAACTACGATGGCAACACCAACAACGATTTCATGTTGAGAAGTCAAGAGGTGGTGGTCAAACCTTTGGACTTTGGAAACAGTTGGAAGGAGTCCTCCAGCTGTCCAGACGCTCTTGAAATTAAAAGTCCCTGCACAAATAACCCCTACAGACAATCCTGGGCTCAGAAACAGTGCAGCATCATTACCAGCGAAATTTTCACGACGTGCCATTCTCAAGTAAGTCGACGTGTTATCGCTAGGACTCGCCCTGTTTTTCTTGTGTTGATAACTAATATTTCCCGTTAAGGTGGATCCATCTCTGTTCTACGACGCTTGTGTGAGAGACTCCTGCGCTTGTGACAGCGGTGGAGATTGTGAATGTTTCTGTACGACTGTAGCCGCTTATGCTCAAGCCTGTAATGAAGCCGGAGCCTGCGTCGGCTGGAGAAGTCCACAAATATGTCGTGAGTCACCAATAACTTTCTCAATTCGATTAGTATAACGTAAAAAAAATCATCAACAGCCTTAAACATTTTTTTTTGCAGCGCTGTTCTGTGATTATTACAACCCACCTGGTGAATGTGAGTGGCATTACAAAGCTTGCGGCGCGACGTGTATGCAGACCTGCAGAAACCCGTCTGGAAAATGCTCAAGTCAAATACCAGCGCTTGAAGGTAAAAATAAAACTTTTGTTCTTATTTGGTGGCAAATTTAAGTTAATATCTCGGCTGCAGAGTTACGTAGAACTACACTCCCTGCTAGCACACGTACTGTACATCTGGGAGACGTCTATTTGATGTCTGCATTTACATCTGCAAGATGTCTTTTGTTTTTTTTATTGTTTGCTCATCTGTAATACGTCTCTGAAATGTCTCATGTCAGATTTCCTATATACCTATCATGAAGATGATTATGATTTGGAATGTATATTAGACTGGCTTATTAGATGTTTTTGCACTGCAGGTGTTTTCCGGATCTTTAGCAGACATCTTACAGATGTACCTGTGCTTTGGGCTGATGATATAATTCTGTGAAATGCGTTCGATTTCGTTTTTCCATAGGCTGTTACCCCAAATGTCCCCCTGGACAGTCTTACTTCGATGAGGAAACAATGAAATGTGTGGAGAAGGAGAAGTGTGGCTGCTATGACCAGCAGGGGAATCACTACGACAATCATGACAGAGTTCCTTCACCAGAGAACTGTCAAAAATGGTATGCTGCTTCCATTTCATGTCCACTTATACAACTTATGAGATGAGAGCTCAGTTTTAATTGTAATATTTATTTTTCATTTTATTCCTAAAGCATTTGCAATTCCATGGAAATCAACTGCGAATACAATGTCACTGGTAAGAAAAAATACTTACACCTCTGGTTTCCTTGACTTATCAAAGATGGGTGTCTGATGGAGTAAACAATTTCACTTCCAAATTTGCAGCTTGCACCTGCACGTTTAAAGGGAACAAATATCAGTATGGAGAAACTATATACAATACTACAGATGGGCTTGGCCACTGCATGACTGCCGTCTGTGAAAAAGATGGAGAAATTAAAAAGGATATATATCCATGTCCGACGACGCATCCAACGACCCATCCGACGACAACCCAAGCTCCAAGTACTGTCTTCAACTTCACAAGTACAACAACGGGTAACTGTATACTCCATTCTTTAACTTCATATGTAAATTTGTTTGATATTGTTCAAATAAGTAAAAAGAGTACTTCGTGCATTTATACAAGCATTTATTTTAAACAGAGCTTTTATATTTCCTTTTAAAAGAAATAGCTTTTTTACAATTTTAGAGTTTTTTATTTTATAGAAAGCCCTGTGATGTATTTTGTTAGCTTGTTTGAGATTATTACTACCACTGATTTAGTAATATTTTCAGTAAAATGATGAGTTTGACTATAACTTGTCTACTGTTATGCATATAATAATTCTAGAATAATTCTACAACTACAATGTTTAGATGATTGGTAAAAAATAATATATTTTGTATTGTTTTAAAAGATGCGCTCTTTAATTTTTGTAGTTTTAGCATGGGTAATTAATACAATTAAACAAAAAATTTCAAAAAAATGTTTAAAGTCATTTTCAGTATCGGTTTTCGGCCAAGTGCTTCCTGAATTTTTGGTATCGGTTTCAGCCCATAATTTTCATTTCGGTGCATCACTAGTTCTAAGCAATATATTGAATAACCTTTTGCTAAATTAATTATATATTAGATGTCTCTATTGACATAGAAAGTACAAAAAAATCAATGCAAAATCTCTGATCGCTTTAAATGATTTTGTTTCAGGGACATCTGTGCCAGTAACTTCAGTCAGCAAGTACACCACCGAATCAGTTTTAACAAAGACAACACCATCAACCACCTCAACTCCTCCAACAACCACATCTATTACAACTCCATCAACTACAACACCTACTACAACACCTACTACAACACCTTCAACAACTTCTCCAACTTCCTCAGGATGTATTATATCGTGCAGTTGGTCAGATTGGTTTGACTTTGGTGGCCCAACAACAGGATCTGATGGTGGTGAAGTAATATCAATTGGAAATATAATTGACACCTATCCATCCCTCTGCAAAGTTCCAGAGCAAGTTGAATGCCGTGCCAAACTTTTCCCTGGACTCCCTCTTTCACAGCTTGGTCAGGTGGTGAAGTGTAATACAAAAGATGGACTGGTTTGCTTAAATAAAGACCAAGGCTTAGCAGAGCAGTGTTTTGACTATGAGATCAGAGTGCGCTGTTGTGAGGAAAGTGGAAACTGTCCCACCACGACAACACAACCACCACCACCATCAACCACCACAACTCCTCCAGCAACCACGACATCTACTACAACTCCTTCAACAACTCCACCAACTACAACACCAACTACAACACCTTCATCAACTCCACCAACTACAACATCTACTACATCACCTTCAACAACTCCACCAACTACAACACCTCCAAGAACCAAGTACACCACCGAATCTGTTTTAACAAAGACAACACCAACACCCAAAACAACAGCACAAGTAACAACAAATAAGCCCATCTGTAGTGTTTGCTACTGGACACCATGGATGAATGTTGATTATCCTAAATTCGGACCACAGGGAGGTGACAATGAAACAATAAAAAGCATCATAAAGTCTGGACAATACAAAGTATGTGAAAACCCAGTCAAAGTTGTCTGCCAGGCTGTGCGATACCCAGGCATACCCTTATCAGAATTAAACCAAAAGGTGATATGCAACAATTCGGGATTAATTTGTGAAAATAAGGATCAAACACAGCCTATATGTCTGGATTATGAGATTAAAGCAAAATGCTGTGAAATTGTTGAATGTCCACCACCATCGGTGAGCACAAGCACATCAACAACTGCTACAGTATCTACCACTACTTCAACAACAACCACAAAATCAACCACCACAACTCCTCCAACAACCACAACACCTTCAACAACTCCACAAACTACATCACCTTCAACAACTTCTCCAACTTCCTCAGGATGTATTATGTCTTGCAGTTGGTCAGATTGGTTTGACTTTGGTGGCCCAACAACAGGATCTGATGGTGGTGAAGTAATATCAATTGGAAATATAATTGACACCTATCCATCCCTCTGCAAAGTTCCAGAGCAAGTTGAATGCCGTGCCAAACTTTTCCCTGGACTCCCTCTTTCACAGCTTGGTCAGGTGGTGAAGTGTAATACAAAAGATGGACTGGTTTGCTTAAATAAAGACCAAGGCTTAGCAGAGCAGTGTTTTGACTATGAGATCAGAGTGCGCTGTTGTGAGGAAAGTGGAAACTGTCCCACCACGACAACACAACCACCACCACCATCAACCACCACAACTCCTCCAACAACCACCACAACATCTACTACAACTCCACCAACTACAACACCAACCACAACTCCTTCAACAACTCCACCAACTACAACATCTACTACAACACCTTCAACAACTCCACCAACTACAACACCAACTACAACACCTTCATCAACTTCTCCAACTTCCTCAGGATGTATTATGTCTTGCAGTTGGTCAGATTGGTTTGACTTTGGTGGCCCAACAACAGGATCTGATGGTGGTGAAGTAATATCAATTGGAAATATAATTGACACCTATCCATCCCTCTGCAAAGTTCCAGAGCAAGTTGAATGCCGTGCCAAACTTTTCCCTGGACTCCCTCTTTCACAGCTTGGTCAGGTGGTGAAGTGTAATACAAAAGATGGACTGGTTTGTCTGAACAAGGACCAGGGTGTTACTCAGCAGTGCTTCGAATATGAGATCAGAGTGTTATGTTGTAATGAAAACTGCACTCCAACTACAACTATTACCACCACTAAATCGACACCCTCAACAACAGCAAGTTCCATGGCTCCACACTCCACACCTCCATGTGTTTGTAATTGGTCAGAATGGATTGATTTCGGAGGCCCAACTACCGGTCTTCAGGGTGGTGAAATTATACCTATAAAAGGAATAATGAATACAATTTCTAATGGTTGCTCTTCTCCAACTAAAGTTGAATGCCGTTCAAAACTTTACCCTGATCTGTTACTATCACAGTTGGGACAGGAAGTGATATGTAATACTGAGGATGGACTTGTTTGCTTAAACAAGAATCAGCTTATTACACAGCAGTGTTTTGATTATGAGATCAAAGTGTATTGTTGCCAAGGATTGTGTGGCACAACTACATCGCCAAAATCACCCACACTGCCTACGTTGTCAGTTATAACGCATTCAACAAAGGGGCTCAGCACAGCTCACCACAAGTGTGTCTGTGAAGTAAATGGTCATGAATTTGAGCTAGGTAATGTGGGCATAATAACTTGCAGATTTGTGTCAGTATTTTATGTATTGTTTTCTTTTTGGAACAAAATTCCTGTCATGGTCATGGTCCCCCTTCTATGTTTTTTTTTTCCACAGGATCGGTCATTTATAATAAAACTGATGGAGATGGATGGTGCTATACAGCAAAATGTGTCAAAACCGAAGAGAAAAAGTGTGATGTGGTCGTAACGCAAGGACCCTGTCCAACAACAGTCCCACCAACAACAGTCCCACCTACAACGTCAGGCAACTGTGATTATCACGTTCCTCCCCTAAGGGTAGGTACTTTCCAAGCTGATGAGGAAGTTTTTAGTGTCTTAGATTTCCTTCCTTCAGGAAACTGGGGGATACCTAGTTTTTCATTGCATTCTACCCAGCAAACACAACTGAAAATAACATTTGACACAGGTATTGGACTTTCAAATGATATCGATCACAAATTAACAGGACATTTTTTTTATTTTTAGAATGGCGAATCTGTTAATGTAGGAAATTGCCATGTTGACACATGCATGAACGGTACAATAGAACATGCGCCGGTACAGTGTGGACCTGTCAAGTATCCTGTGTGTGAGAACCAATATCCACCTGTGAAAGTCCCAGACGAGTCTGGATGCTGTTATAAATACGAGTGCCAATGTAAGTCGCTGTGGCGTGCTGATATTTTGCTTCCTTAGTTTTTAACTCGTGGTTCAAAAATGCACTTTATATATCGTTTCAGGTATCTGCAATGGCTTTGGAGACCCACATTACATCACATTTGATGGAACGTATTACCCGTTTCAAGGAAACTGCTCTTACGTCCTTGTCAAAGAAATTGATCCCAAGTACAATTTTAGCGTTATCATTGACAACGTTTTCTGTGATGCTGAAGACGGTCTCTCCTGCCCCAAGTCCCTGACGATTTACTACAAATCTTTTGAGATCCTGATGTCCCAGGAGCTTTCTAACAGTGTTCTTAACAATGTGGTAAATAAGCTCATTTTAACTGTATTCAGAAATGGCAGTTTATGAAATATGTCTGTGACAGTTGTTCTAGAAGTCAGAATGCTTTGTGTCACGGTCCGAGAAGGGAAGAACCCAAGAGCAGGCAGCAGTGGTGGGACAACAAAGACTTTAATAATAACACAAAACAAATGCCCACGATGGGGTAACAAGAACAGGACTAAATGACAAAAACAGAAACCAAAACACTACCCACTTGGGGACAAAAAACAAGAGAACGAGATACTAAATTAAACTAAACACGACTGGGACTAGACTAAAGAAACACAGCAACAAGACGGGGTATAATTCCAACAAGGCTGGGAGTAAACCACAGTTTATCGCACTAGGCAAGACAAACAGAGCATATGAGTAAAACGAACGAGCACAGGACAGCAAACACAAGGGCATTAAATAGGGAGACTAACAAAGGATAATTAACAAGGGACTGGTGTCAGGAATGAAACACTGATGGAAAGCTAAACGAGGAAATGAGAGGGGCGGGGACAAAGACGAGTCCGGAGAGAGCGCATGCTATGTCAACCAACAATAACATGTCTCTCTCCACACAAAACATGAGGCTCTGTCATGATCCTGCCACTAGACCAAGAAAGACATGACATGATGAGGCAGAATCATGACTACTTTGTGTCATCCCTGGATGCTAATGGTGTAAAATAATTACAACATGCTTGATTGGGACTGTTGATGATGAGTTTGCCTTGAGACTGTACATATTTATATTTCTGTTTTGTCTTAGATTTATGTGAACCACAGGAGATTCAGTCTGCCGTTTCAGAATGAAGATTTCCGTATCACAGAGAACGGGATCGAGTCTCTCGTGGTCATACCTGCGATTAATGCGCAAATCTCTTTTACCGGCATGATGTTTTCCATCCACCTCCCGTGGCAGTACTTCCATGGTAACACAGAGGGCCAGTGTGGTAAGTCTATACTTCAGGAAACCCTGACCGAGGACGTGGACACAAAATATTTATAAAGACTCTTTTAGTATAGATATTTTAGTATTTTAGTATAGTTTGGCAGTTTTATGTTTTCATGACATCTCTCTCGTCATTTTAGGGACATGTGACAATAACCAAACAGATGATTGTCGCTTGCCAAATGGCACCGTTATATCATCCTGCCAGGATATGGCTCCACATTGGAATGTCAACAACAGCAACAGTGTTTGTCCGCCACCGAAACCAGAGCCCACGCCGAAACCGTGCCAACCTCCGAAAATCTGCGAAATCTTCGAGAGCGAGTGAGCAGTCCACATGAATGTTATGATACTTCCTTACAATGAGAACGTAACAATTCGCAGCGAATTCTTATCAGTTTGTAACGTTATGCTTTCGTGACACTGACAGGGTTAGGGGTGTGGCTTCATTATAGCTTTTTCCTAATAATCGTGCAATTTTGTATGACTCGCATTGTAAGAATTCGTACGAACTAGAGCCGTCGTAAAATAGTTGGAGATTTTAAAGATTAGAGCGGATGTGAATGTTAAACAGAGTCAACATATTATTTTTCAGTTAATGATTCTATTGAAGCACTTAGTATCCCCTAAATGCAAAGCTGGTGTTTTTGAGTGTTTGCATTTATTGAGGAACTTGATTATTCATTCTTTCAGCGAATCAGTATTTCAGGTAACTAGTTTCAACAGTTAATAACCTTGAATCTGTTGAATGTTGTGACGGCTCATTGCGTTGGCTTCCTTTGATCATCTGTGCAGGATCTTCGCCAAATGCCATAATTTGGTCCCTTTTAAGCCGTTTGTGAAAGGGTGCATCTATGACGTTTGCAACATGAACAAGACCATGGGATGCGCCAGCCTGCAGGCGTATGCGGATGAATGTGCGCTGGCAGGAGTATGTGTGGACTGGAGAAGCGCTACAGATGGAGTCTGTGGTCAGTATGTGAACATATTACCATAATCACAGCCGTCTTTATCACTCTCGTCTAAACATGTCACTGTTTCATCCGTTAAGACTTTGAATGCAAAGCGCCGCAGGTGTATCAAGCGTGCGGACCTGAGGTGGAGCCCACCTGTGATGAGAGGTATTTGAAATATAACCTGAACGTTTGTTATACGAGTGTGTGGATTTGTGAAAGTGAAAATCATTATTCTTGTTCATCGTGTTAGATTCAACCTGAAATATATATATAGAAGAGACGCTTTCCGCGCTTTGGAATCCATGACATGGGAAGGTTGTTACTGTCCGAACGGCACTACACTTCTGAGTTCAGCTTATGATATCTGCGTTCCCACCTGCGGTGAGTGCACTTTCACACCTGTCGCTATTGAAGCAGATTTAAAGAATGTCTGGATGTGATGCTTTTATTCAATAAATAGAAGGGTCTTCATGGATCGTTCATACACTACAGGGGTTTTTATGAAAAAGTTCTAAAGTTAAGAAATGTGTCCTTTCAGAGTGAATTGTAAACATACAATTTTCTTAATTTTCCAGAGATTTGTTTGTTACCAAATGGAGGATGGAAGAAGGTACGAAAACGGAACAAATAAACAGATATTGATCTTATTTGTTCAATCATTTCAAATAGGGCTGTGAAGCGATTAAACGCGTCCAGAATAAACGTTTGGGTTTACATAATCTATGTCTGTGTACTTCGCATATTTATTTGGTATTTAAAAACTCACACATTCATGTAAACATATTTAGGAAATATTCACATATTAAATATAAATGTTTATTCATTTTTCCAGTATATATTTCTTAAATTTATGCATGTACGTGTATGCTTTTTATATATACAAAATGAATATGCACAGTACACAGACATAGATTATGTAAACGCAAACGTTTATTCTAGATTGCTTCGCAGCCCTAACATTGCAGTGATATCATGGATGTGTGTGAGTTTCATTCATTTAAACTGGTCATTTATCTGAAGGTTAACGACTCGTGGATCATGGGCTGTGAGATATGCACGTGTATGGAAGACTTGACTATTCGCTGTGAAGCTCATCCATGTGCAACAGAAACACCACAAGTCTGCATTGAGCTCGGTCAGTTGGAAGTTACTAAAACAGAGAACTGCTGCACAAAAACCAGTTGTGGTGAGTCACTTCCCTTCATTAGTGTTACTCATGACGATTTCTACATTTTCGAGAAATTGTTAGAAAACTTCAAGAACAGTCAAAATGTGTATCCTTCACATCAGTGTGTTGAATTTACACGGTGTTCAGAGAATTTAACGGATACGATCGCGAATGGTGTTTGTTGAGATATGTTTTTATTTCTCCACTTTTCTAGAATGTGATGTCAGTCTTTGTCCCAGTACGAACTTCACGTGTCCTGCTGGATACAGTTCGGAGATAACAATGGGAGTCTGCTGTCCGATCTCTGGCTGTTGTGAGTAAAGATTCACTTTAATAACCTCTCGCTTGATGAGAAATGACAGAACTTATTGAAACGAAATGTACTTTCTGTACCGTACAGTGCCGAAACCTGTCTGTGTGTTCAATAACACTGAATATATGGTAAGACACCAACTTTTAATAGATTATATATATATTCATAATTTGGCCTAACGCAGTGAATTCAGATGTTAGTTAACGTAATTCCCCGTCTCATTTCAGCCCGGATCGGTTGTGCCTGCGAACCCGTGTGAGAATTGTGTGTGTGGTGATAATGTGGATCCCAAGACTCAACTACATGCTATTGAATGTCAGCCTGTTAAATGTGACCCATACTGTCCACTGGTAAGAGGAATACAAGCCATCCAATTCAATAATTCACTTCAATTCCTTTTTGTCACATATACAGTTACACGCAGGGTACAGCCTATGTAGGTCTGGTAACGGCTCAAGCATAAACGGCTCAAGTGTTTTTATTGTGTACAATTATAATTTGGAAAATGTAACACAAAATGTGCACTTTTCAGAGCGTTGTGTTTGTTTTTTACAAACATACTGAGCACATTGACCGATTTCACACTAATGTAATGTCATAGCATAAGAATAAGTTTAAATCATAAACGGTATTAAAGTTGGAAGAGAAGTAATGCACCAATCACACACGAAACAATAAAGGAATATAACATTTTACAATATTACAAATCATAAATTTTTTTTTGAAACCATAGAGGCAGTCTTGATAAAGTTGAAACGTTTAATGAATTAATAATAAATAAATGATCAAAAGTTAAATAAATAATAAATGTTTGTTTCGTTTAAGGGATACTCGTATCAGCCGGTGGCCGGTCAGTGCTGTGGGAAGTGTGTACAGACGAGCTGCGTCGCTGTATATCAATCAAACATCACATACACCATCAACGTCAGTTTCATGCGTTTGTTTCTTAGATTTTTATTGAAAGAAATCGATTATCACCTGATAAAGACGACTCCGAATGACATGCTCCTGTGTTTTCAGCCTGGTGACATGTGGTCGCCCCCTGGTGATAACTGTACGAAGTTCGAGTGTGTGAAGGTTGGAAAGCAGTTCATGACCATAGAGGCAAAGATCATGTGTCCATCATTCAATCCAACCGAATGTGTTCCTGTGAGTGGACAACAGTACATCCAGTAACGGTCACATGGTTTTATTCCACGTGTGTGTGTAACGGTTGTGTTATTTTCTCGCTCTTGCAGGGAACGCAGGTCGTGGCTCCTGATGGATGTTGCCTTATATGTGCGTGTTTTATTTTCTCAATATTGTGCATAAAGTAAGTTCAAATCGGTTCAACTTAAGTGTATATTGATGTTACGTCTCATCTTCACAGGCGAGGTCATGCCAAAGCATTGCAATGTCAGCAGGAGATCAACATACCTGGAGAGCAACGGCTGTAAGACGTTAACACCAGTAGAGATGGGCACGTGTGACGGATCCTGTGGCACATATTCCATGTAAGTTACAACGACAATACACGTTTTGCGGATTTGCTAGAACTGTGGACACAGACATCCATTAGAAAGAGTGTGACGTAAAAACATGTTATTCAATGTTATTTCATGACTTCTACACACGTTCAGGTACTCCACCAAATACAACGCGGTGCAACATTCATGTTCTTGTTGTCGGGAAATGGCCACATCAGAGCGGGAAGCAGAGCTCCTCTGTCCAAACGGATCTAAAGTCATACACACATACGTGTTCATCGAGACGTGCGGCTGTGTGGAGACGGATTGTGTCGATCAACAGCTCTCGGCCAAAAAACAGCGACACAAACGCTCGCAACGCTAAAATCTAAACTCTTATTCTATTTATGGCTTGAGTTAATTATATGAGTTTTATCTGCATTCATTCTCTTCATCTCTGTTATTATTTCCTTTCAGTTTTAAAATTCAATAAATATTTGCAAATCGCACAGTGGTCATGTCGAGTGTTTGAAAAGAATGTCATTTCTGTAAGACGTAGAATCTCTTATGCACCACAAAATGGCTTTTATCATATCATGCTTAACATTTTCATTTTCACGTTTTAGAATAATAGCAAAACTATTGTAATAACACAAATGTAACGTTAAGAAACATTTTGTGACTAAGGAGAAATAAAAGAAATGAAATCTACGTTCTCTTTGATGATCTTCAGTGTAGTCAGTGTTTGTTTCAAATACTCAGAAATGGTCTCTTGTCATTTCTTCTCCAAGCAGCTTCTTGAGGTCTCGCCCTGAGATGATAAACTCTCAACTCAACTTTTTTCTGACACACACACTTTCAATCAAAAGATTTTGAAATGAAAAACATTTAAGTCTTGTGACCTTAAACTTTTAGTTATCAATGTTATTAAATGTCTGTTGTCTCGCTGTACCGTGAGTGCAGAAGAGTCACAGCATTTTCTTAAAATAGTTCAAAGAAACTAATCACTGAAAGTAATGGTTTATACATAAATAAATATCATATAGTGTATATTATGAAGACATACAGTATAGATGCGGTTTCCCGGACAGGGCTTAAAGGCTTTTACACTGTAAAAAACATCTGGAAAAATAAAGAGATTTTCGGTCAGCTGGAGCGACAGCAATTTACAGTCAAATAATATTTTTTTCCTGTACAATTAATGGATTTATGGATATATGGGCCATTCTACAGAATTGGTGCAAAATCAGAGTGGGGAACATCTTGAAAAAAAATCCAGGATTAATTTATTTATGCAAATTGTATAATATCAAAGGTACACATTTCTAGTAACTGTGCAGTTCATTTTCATATTGAAATTTCAGAAAATTTTGAAATATTCTTCCTCTCCCAAAATTTGTCACTACCGAAACACAATAATATATAATTTAATTACATTTACATATTAAGATTTTGTTTAAATCTACTTTTTAAATATATTTTTGATATTTAAAAAAAATGTTTTCACATGTAAATCAGTAACAGTTACAACTTTAACAACATTTCAAGTGTAATTTATGAGATTTGTTGTATTTTGAATCCAATCTTTCTTTGTAAAAGGCAAACAATTGATCATACCGATTTCAAAGTTAAGGATTCCATAGTTTATATATACATTGAACCAAACACTATCATAACATCTTAGTTGATCATTTAATATACTACATTTTCAGTAGCGATGGTAATGTTTTGGTAGCGATCTCAATATTTAATATGCACAGCTGAATCAGACTTTCAACATTTTATGTTAATACAAATAACTAACTATGTTGCACATACTCAGCAAGCACATATAGCAGACACGCATCTGACAGTAAATATCTAATAGAAAACCTACAGCTCACATAATATATCAGCACTAAAACATACTAAAATACTTATGATTTACATAACTTTAATTGTTTATTTCCCCAAATAAAGGATTACGTGTTCTCTTTTGTCATTACCGAAACAATGATACCCAAGTGAAACGTTTCGGTCATGACTGTTTTGGTCATGACAATATTTGAATACTTTTGAACCTAGCTCAAAGATGCTAATCAGCACATGGTTACAAAGCACAGTTCAGAACAGATGCACACACATAAAAACTACATTTTCTGAAAAAACAACCAAAAAAGTTTGCTTAATTGCAGAAAAAATATGTTTGGTAGTGACGTTCCTTAAAGTTACACACAGATTTTCAGACTTTTGTACACATTTGTTTTAAAATGATAAGACCGATCTATTCACCATGTAGCTATTAGAGAGAGGGACACAGTAATAATTCTTGACAAAAATGTAGGGCTGTGGCTAAATGGATTCAAACATACACTGTTTCGTTAGTGACATGACGGGAGACATTTTTTTGACATAAAGTTTAATCATTTAAAAATAAAATATTAAATAAATATTTTTTTGAACTTCACTTTTTAAAAAAACATCAAAAAGAATGGAAAAAAATGATTAAAAAAATATATAATTTTCATAAATTGAAATAGTTAAAATCATAGTTATTTATATATATATATATATATATTAAGCTGATATTATAAATATTATTGTTGGTTTCAATAGATGATAGAACCCTGATAGCACACATACATCTGGTTTACGTCTATTTGACGTCTGCATTTACATCTGCAAGACATCTACAATACATCGTTTGCTCATCTGCAATACGTCTCGGAGATGTCTGCTGTCAGACGTCATATAGACATCTAGAAGATGTCTGTAAGATATTTATGATTTAGAACGGATGTACAACAGCTCTTTCTAAGATGTTTAGCAGATGTTTTTAAGCAGCAGATCTCCAGATCTTTAGCAGACGTATTACAGACGTTCAGACGTCTCCGAGACATATTGCAGATGAGCAAACTATGTATTTAAGATGTCTTGCAGATGTAAATGCAGACGTTAAATAGACGTAAACCAGATGGATTGTGCTATCTGGGAAGGATCTTAGTAAACGACTAAGATTTGAATGCTTTTTAAATGTGTTTTTTATGTGGGACAGCAATTTGCACAAATTCTGTGGAATGGCCCATGCATAATAAATTGTTTTCCCTTTTTTTCTTGTAAATCTGGGGTCTTTTACAAGAAATATGTCTAATTTTACAGTTTTTGACCCTATTTAAAAAATACACTGTAAAAATAAAATCTTGTTAAAAAGCGGAAATTTTCTGGCAGCTGGGATGCCAGAAATAAACGGTAAAATCATGTACTTCCCTGTAAAAATGTTTTCCAGTTTTTCTTTTAAATTTGCGGTCTTTTTCTGTAATTTAAAAAATAGATAAAAACATTTTTTTCATATGTTTTACGTGAAAATGTGTAAAAAAGTCAACGTAAAAGATGTTTTTTTACAGTGTAGTCCCAGACTAACTTAAATGTTGACGGTGTCCTGATCGAAAACCACTCGCACTGACATATCTTGCAATACATCCGTGTGATTGTGTTGTCTCAAGATGCACACCAGTAATGTTTTTTTGTAAAGTATGTTTTAAATATCCTTTAATATCCTAATTTAACTAAGGCCTTGTCCTGGCTTAAGCTAGTCCTTGTCTGGGAAACCACACCCATATAGTTTTGAGCTCTTATAAGCTACTCATAAGTGTTGTGTTTGACACAGATGATCATTTGTCATTTTGTTTTTCCATTTTGTCCTTAAATATAACCCTCCGGGTATCTAATGATGAGATTCCCTTCCTTGTGTACGTGCATAACAAGTGTATATTTCTCTCTATATGTGTATTGCGAAAGTGAGCTTTACTTTAAACACTTTCAATCTATCTGTCACGTCAGATTTAAGGTGTCACAGTGGTGGCCATCGATCATGGCAATGTGTGTTTCAATGACGCCATTGACTTTGGCATCCTGAATTGGGTTTTATTTCAAAGCCAATATTAAGCTCCATCTGTTTGCGTTTGACTTACTATAATACCTGTAGTCCACCTACAGTGAAATATGACGGGGCCGTGACGACACCCGGAGCTCCTGCTCTCAACGAACCCTGTGTTTCCGCACATAACCTCTGACAGGACCGGTGAACCCGAGAGCCTTCCGAACGCTTTACATTACAGCTCAAATCTGACATTTAGGCCCTGTTTCACAGGCTTAGCTGAAGCCAGGACTATGCCTGAGTTACATGAAGATATTTAAAAGATCACTTTTATAAAAATGCCTTCGAAGAATACATTAGTGGTGTGCTTCTCGACACAAAACAATGGCACTGATATATTTTAAGATATTTCTGGGCAAGTTATATTCAGTTAAGACAGGTCACACATCCAGACCTCAATATGAAACATTTAGTAGTTTTGATTTGGATTTAACAGTTGATGACGAGTACATTTTCATCCTTATGGTTTTTAAAATCGAATAATTTCAATGAAATCACTTTCCGAGAGAGAGATGTTGACCTCTCCTTTGATCCGGATGCAGATCCTGGAAAGCCTCGCGACCTAACCCTGCCGCTCTGCAGCAATAAGAGAAACTCTTTCTTTCTTTCTTTCTTTGGACAAAAGTAAAGTACGAGAGTTTTGTAAAGGAGTGCTGGCACCACTGAGTCACTATTTCAGGATTAATGTATTATGTAGTTTCTGTTCAGTGCTGGGATCAATATTTATACATCATTAGTTCAATGGAGTCAAAGGACCCCACCCCAACAAACTCTTGCTCAATCTCACACATTGCAGAACACACACACCGACACCACAAATACACTTTTTATTTAACTTATTCACATCTGATTGTATTGCATGCTGGGATACTTTGGGATTTTTCAGACACAAACAACAAGACTTGGGCAGAGTCAAATACGTAAATGTCAAAGTTAAAGTGAGATATTTGTATTTAACTCTATATCACATAATTCTACCAAATACGTACACCTGAATAACTTTCCTTCCATCCATAGCTAGAAATACTCAAGAGATATGAGATATCCAACCCCAAACCCATGATACGCCACAACAGCAGGCCTGTAACAGAGGAGAATGTGTCGTTGTCCAATGTCCTACAAAGTATTTTGTATGTATGTTTATATTATTATGAATTGTAATAAATTCCCTCGGTGTTCATCCATCTGTCAGTTTAGATTATGCTGTCATTGAAGATAAACACAACGCTTGACTCCACCTTCACTTGACTCGTATGTGCCTATAAAGCTGTGCGTACAGAAGTGTTTGTTTCTCACTGAACCTGTGGAGAGTCTGACGCTCCACAAACCATCATGGGTTTGTTAAACATGATACGTAGAACAGCGCTGTTATGGATAACGCTGTCTCTTGAGCTCGCCGCCACACAAACCAGTAAGAATTTTTGTAAATGCATTTTATGTTATTATTGTAGAATATCACCATGAATGCGGTCAAAACCGGTTTTAGCGATGGATATGATGTTTTGGTGTGTGTATCGTTGTTAGAGGAAGAAATGATTTTTATTTGAAGGATAAGAAAAGTTTGAAGGGCACGGATGCATAATATCAATTATTTTAAGAAATTTACCTTTAATTGGGTTGAGTGACACTATTTCAGGTTTTAACATATATGGACATTGTATTTTATCTGGCGTTTTCATATTTTTAAACGCCCGGTTGTCTTTATTTTATTTTAAAGGTACAGTCTTGTCCTAAATAAATCTCTAATAGTATCAGACTAAGCAAAATACTCTTTAGTTTTAACTACCCAAATATACGTGTTTTTTACAAACGGAATCATTCAAGTTTTGTGTTTCTGTAAACAATTCAAAATTGCTGAATGTTTCTGTGAATTTCCAGCACTTCTTCCAGCGATGACCATCCAACCATTTGCTGTAACCCAAATGATTTCAGGTAATAATCTATACATCAAATGAACATGTTGATTTTTCATTGCCAACATAGTATAACAGAGTAAAAAATGTTTTCAGGATTGAGTTCACAACACAACGAGCTGGTTTGTAGTACGTGGGGTAACTACCATTACAAGACGTTCGATGGAGACGTCGTTCAGCTGCCGACCACCTGTAACTACATCCTCACCTCACACTGTCACAACAGCTATGAAGATTTCAACGTTCAGCTGAGACGTCGGGTGATGAACGGTGAACCAACCATCAGCAGAATCATCATGAAACTGGAGGGCACCGTGGTCCAGATCACCAAAGACTCTGTCAGTGTCGGTGGACAAACGTGAGTCTTTATTACCGTAATAATAATTCCATTGTAAGTGTTGTTTCACTGTTAACTTTTTGGTTCATTTTGTTAACGCAGTCTCATGGCAACTCGTCGATGTTTCATTCGTGTGAAGTTTGGGGCGGGGTTAGGGGTGTGGCTTCATTACCGCTTTTTCTGACAATTGTACCGTTTTGTATGATTCACGTTGCAGGAACTCGTATGAATGAGCCACCTTGTAAAAAAGTGATAAATTCCTGTGAGAATGAACTGATAATAAACAATATAATTCATCTCTGTTAATGTTCATTTCAACATTTACATTCCAATAAAAATGAAATGTAAAGTGTTAAGTTTAGCTAAAACCCAGTGAGCAGCAATGAACAATTGTGTTTGCTTAACGTTAGCAAATACGGTAGAAACATTGTTCATTGTTAGTTCATGTTAGCTGAGGGATAAACTGATGGTAAAGCATTGCTATTGGTTTTAACCATCTTTTATGTACTGAAACCTAAAATCTAAGCTTATCTACTGGGACCGGAAGACCAACTTGGACTCTTATAAAGCAAAAACTCTTGGTGTTTTTCTGTAGAGTGACACTGCCGTTCAGCAGCTCTGGAGTTTTAATCGAGAAGTTGTCCAGTTATATTATGGTGAAAGCGGTTTTTGGTCTCGTTGCCATGTGGAATGAAGATGACGCTTTCATGGTAAAAAAAAACAAGAAAAACAAGCCATAATGTTTATTAGCTTCTTATCTTGTGGATGCATTGCTGCTTCCAACTAATACGATGAAATATTTTGGTGTTTTCAGGTCAGGTTAGATGAGAAATACAAAAACCAAACATGTGGACTCTGTGGCGACTTCAATGGAATCCAGCAGTTCAATGAATTCATCAGCGATGGTACATTCAAGTCCCATGAAACCAAATTCTAACCTATGAATTCTACTCTGTATGTTTATGAACAATATATACACCTTTTGTTTCAGGATCTGCGATGACTGTGTCTGAATATGGAAACCATTGGAGGATGGATGATCCAACAGAAATCTGTGAGGAAGATGATATGTCTCACGATGAGAACTGTGGAGATGAGGTAAATATGAGGACAGACGCTGGGCTACAGGAGTTTAGCTTCTATGCAATGTATATAAATCAAAATGGCAATGATGTCAGTATTTTTTATTCCGGGAACAAAAGAGCAGACTTCTTGATGACTTCTAATACTGAATGGACACTTTTCTCAATCCATAGTAACAGAAGTGCACCGTCTTTCTTTCTGCTCAACAACCACACATGAATCTCTCGTTCGTTTCCAAAAAAGTGTTTTGACATTTTTCCGGGTGTAGCGTTAGATGAGGAAAAGCTCAGTCACAATTACAAAGTGTTTGTGTGTTAGCAGGTGACGTGTTGTTTTTATTTGACTGGTTTAATATTGACACGAGACCGTTTGGGGCTTCTCCTTCTCTACAGACGTTTTGCCGTTATGTCTTCACCAGTCAAGTGTTCAGCGAGTGCAGCGGTCTGGTGTCCATCGAGTCTTTCGTCCAAGTTTGCATGAAAGATTTGTGTCACTGCAACATCTCTGGAAGCTTCTGTCTGTGCAAAACCATCGCTGAATACTCCAGACAGTGTGTGCACGCAGGCGGCAAACCCGCAGAATGGAGAACAGACCATTTCTGCCGTGAGTACCTCGTGATGTCTCAGTAGTTTCCCCTATAAACATGGCCAGAAAATGAGTGTGATGTAGAATGAATGTCTTGTGTAAAATCATGATAACACGTAGGTTGTTTTTAACTCATGCAGTTGATGTTTCGATGATGGATGTGTCTGAATATCATTTGTTTTGTATGTCCAGCTCATCCGTGTCCGAACAGCATGGTGCATCAAGAGTGTGGAAATCCGTGTACGGACACCTGCTCGAATCCTGAGAGAGGACAACTGTGTGAACAGCACTGTATCGATGGATGCTTCTGTCCTCCGGGTACAAAACCTCATCGTGATTCCCCACATACAAGAACGTGTCAATAAACGTAAAGGTTATTGATTTTGTGTGTGTTTGATCTCCGTGAAGGCACTGTTTTTGATGATATGAACCAGTCTGGCTGTATACCCCTCCATGAATGCCCCTGCGTGTTCGGAGGCAAAACATTTGCTGCCGGGGAAAATTACACAAGCACCTGCAGAGACTGGTAATCTTCCCTTGAATCACTCGATTCATCGAACATGTTCTCACAGAAGACATCGGATGCTTTTTCTAGTTTTAAATGGCATATGTGATGTTTTTCATGTAGCACGTGTGCTCAGGGTGAATGGAGCTGTGCTCAGAAGGACTGTCCTCACTCATGCTCAGTGGAGGGCGGATCTCATATCACCACGTATGATGGAAAAGCCTACACTTTTCATGGAGACTGTACTTATGTGCTGTCCAAAGTACGTAAACCAAACCCTTCACCTGACAGAAATTGAGATTTATACTGTTCATCATCCGAAAGGTGAATAAATGAGCATTCCATTGATGTGTGGTTGGTTAGGATAGGACAATATTTGGCAGAGTATATTTTAAGAGATACAACTATTTAAAACTCTGGAATCTGAGGGTGCAACAAATCAAAATATTGAGAAAATCCCTTTTAAAGTCGTCCATCAGAGGCGCTGTAGCAGGCCGTCGATGAGAAGAAAGAGGTTTGTTGTAACGCTCTCTATTGGCTTACCGCTGTAATGCCGCTGCGGAGAGTAGATGAACACGAAAGCCGAAAGTCATACAGGAGATACCAAATGTGAGCGGGTAATTCCCAAAGAGCGGGCATACAATGATATGTTGGCTATTGCCACAAATATTCCTGTGCTACTTCAGACTGGTTTTGTGGTCCAGGGTGACATACATTTGTGTGCTAAACATTATCATAACAAATATACAACATGATTCAAATTATTATTATACAGTACATACAGCCAGGGGAAAATTAAGAGACCATTCCAAATATTCATTTAATCAATATTTCTTGATGTATTGTGATCATGTCGGTTCAGTATTTGTTGAATTTCAACTAAATCAAACCACATGAGTGACATGAAGTCATCCAACAGCGATGTGAAAGACTGACAGCATGACAAGACGCATGAAAACTGTGCTCAAACTCCAGGTTATCACGTAAATAAATACATTTTTAAGTTTTCCTAAATACATAAAGAAATATGACTGTTGTACTGTATTGCGTAAGAGTGAAAATGAACTTCTTTGCAGTATTTGAGGTCTGTTGTTGTTACCCGTTTCATGTTTGACATCCAGTTTTCATGTCCTGCAAATAGAAACATTGTTTTTATTTGAAAATTTGGAAGAAATATTGTTACAAAAAAATCATAATTTTACCTCAACACATACCTAGAAATAACAAATTCAGAAAAACTGAAAATAATTTTGAAATGGTCTCTCAAAACAAAACATCAAATCAACTTACCTACGCAAACAGCTGTCAAGACGATTTCTAGTTTTTATGTTCAGTTTTCTATGGATTTGATTACAACATCATACAATTTAATAAAGATAATAAATGTAAATCTTTACATTTCCTTCCAATGCATTGAGTATTTACAATTTTCACCTCATCCACGCGTCTCTTTTGTTTACAGCAATGCACAGACACAGATTTCACAGTTCAGGGGGATCTGGTGAAGTGTGGCGTGACGGACACAGAGAGCTGTCTGAAGGCCGTTACTTTAGCTCTGTCTGAAGGAACGACTGTGAGTTCTGATACCATACGTCTAAATCTTAATCGTTATATATATATATATATATATATATGGTATATAGTATTAAATGTGAGTTATTTTATATATATATATATATATATGTATCAGTATTTTATACTCGTGGCAGTCATGTAGTACTCATTACTCAAGAACCTTTCTTTTGTGTCGGCAGGTGATCAAAGTGGATTCAAGTGGAAATCTTGAGATCAACAGAATCATTTCTCAGATGCCCTTTTTCACGGGTAACCTATATGTAGATAAATAAGCAATTTCACTAAACCACGGTTCTCATAAGGAGAAGACTTCGTCATATTAAAACACACCAACAATTTGCTGTATTTTCAGCTGACGTCAGCATTTTCAAGCCCTCGTCGTTCTACATCGTCATTCAGGCCAATTTGATTGGGCTTCGGTTAGAGATCCAGCTGGTGCCATTAATGCAAGTTTACATCACGACGGATTCGGCGTACCAAGGACAAACATGTGGTATTTGTTTAACGCAGAGCTCTTCTTTGGCTTTCATTTACGGAATAAAGACATATTGTAATTTTCTTCAGTGTAGTTCAAAGCAAATCCCTTCGCAGGTCTTTGTGGCAATTTCAACAACATTGAGGCCGATGACTTTACGACCATCGGTGGACTGAGAGAAGGAACGGCCGTCGATTTCGCCAACACCTGGAAAACTCGAGCCAGCTGCCCTGAGATCAAGAGAAGCTTTGAGAATCCCTGCAGTCTGAGCATTGAAAATGGTGTGAAAATAATTCAAATATACAAAAAAAACCCCACACTGATCTCACAATTACAATATATATGAACATATTATAACAATTGATATGCTAAACAAACCCTTTTAACAGAGAAATATGCCCAGCACTGGTGTGCCCTGCTGTCAGACCCTTCCGGACTCTTCGCTCCCTGTCACACTGAAGTCAGTCCGGATGTTTATCAAGCAGTAAGTGCAGTGAGGTTTCTTGTCTTTCATTATTGTATTTGGATATTTGTTTGTTCATCAAAGTGTCTCACATGTTGCAGAACTGTATATACGACAGCTGTAACTGTGAGAGGACGGAGGACTGCATGTGTGCCGCGCTGTCGTCATACGTACACGCGTGTGCTGCCAGAGGAATTCTGCTGGACGGCTGGAGAGACGTCACCTGCAGTGAGTTCATTCACAACATCATTTCATAAACCAACTTAAACATGTCGACAAACTCTAATGCGAGATTAAATCGCAAGAAATGAAACATTATGTGAGGATCTTTGGACAGAGATGTTCCTCGTTTTCATCATGTTCAAAAGTATAATTACGGTGGCCTTAAATTTGAAAGACAAACAAACGACCTTAAACCGTATTTTAAAGTAGATATGCACCGATACTAAATTTATTCACCGATACCGATTAATTCAGAGTGATATATCCGTCGATATCGATTCTGAAGATGAAATGAATATTTCTTAACCTTCTGAATGTTTTTCATTCATATAATGACTAGTAATACTGAACATCATCAAAACTGGCCCCCTTGTGTCTCCTCAGAAAAGTACACCACGATTTGTCCGGTCAGCACGGTCTACTCTTACAACATGACCAGCTGTGACCGCACCTGTCGATCTCTTGGTCAATCAGACAGCACCTGCGCGATTGCCTTTGTGCCGGTGGACGGCTGCGGCTGCGCAGACGGCACGTTCATGAATGAGAATGAGGATTGTGTTGCCTCTGTCAACTGCTCATGTTATGATTCAGGCAAAAGTATATCACCAGGAGATGTCATCTCGATAGACGGACGATCATGGTGAGGAGATGAAGACTTCGATGTCTGTCTTCACTGATCTTATCACAATAACATAGCTGACTAGTGACCTAAAAACCAAAGCACATTTTCTCTTTTTTCAGTAATTGGGTAATTCTTTTGTTGTAATGAGTGTTTTTACCACCAAATATTTATATTTCAGTGTGTGTGAGGAGGGAAAACTGAGCTGCTCTGGAGGACACACTGGAGAAGGTATGTGTGTGTGCGCGCGCGTGCCCTTTTTGTGGTTGTACACTTGTGTCTCCGTATGTCTGTGCACATGTGTTTGTGTACATGTCATGTCTCTGTGTGTACATGTGTGTGTAAGTGAGCAGATTGTAGTATGCATGTCGATATCAGTGACATCACTCCACTTATATTTGGAAGTAAGCCATTTCTCTGATCGCTTCCTTCAGAATGTGTCGCACCTATGACGTTCTTCAACTGCTCCAGCGCGCCCTCGGGTTCCACAGGATCCGAGTGTCAGAAGAGCTGTAACACATTCGACATGGCCTGCGTGAGTCTCTACTGCTTTACACGCTCACACAGATCAACATTATAGACAACACTCGTTGTAGTGTCATTTATTTATCTGATTTACTCGTTCTTTTTGATTGCACGTTATATTTTGTGCTGTGCCCAACTGTTCAGCTTGTTATCGCTTGCGTTGTTTGCATGAAGGGTGGTGTTGCGCTTTACTTTACACATTCCCTCACATTCATGAGTGAAGTGGGCTGGGGAAGTTTCTGGAGACCGAAGTGGAATGTGGCCTAGTTTTGTGTGGACTACAATAGTTAGAAGCGCAAAGTTCATGGGTTTCGAATGCAAAGGAACACGCATAATAAAAACATTTGTGTAGATTGAATGCACTGCGAGGATATACTGTAAGCATCTATATGATGACTGGTGTCATATAATAATTGCAGATCAGCACAGAGTGTGTGTCCGGGTGTGTGTGTCCCTCTGGACTGGTGTCCGATGGAAATGGCGACTGTATACCTGAAGATCTGTGTCCCTGCTATCACAATGGAGTTGCGTATCAACCCGGGGAAAGCATTTTCGCTGAGTGTAATACATGGTAGGTATCCGTAATGATTTGATACGTTTGGTACGATTCCTTTAAATCATATGCTTGAACTACTCTTAATAGCACATGTAATGAGAGAAGATGGCAGTGCACCGAGCACCAGTGCAGCGGAACATGCAGCATTTACGGAGACGGCCATTATCATACGTTTGATGACAAAAGATACGTCTTTGGTGGAAGCAGTGAATACAGCGTGGTTCAGGTATTCACCTTGTACTTGTGTTTGGCGTGATGCATATAGAATTGTGTACAATATATTAATAATAATAAACATTATCGTTAATTATATTATTTCTAAAGCTGCAATCTGTAACTTTTGCCTCTGTATCGCCATTTCTGTTTGAAACACGAAACTGCAAGTTACTTTACCTACTTATCTTTATGTGTAAGTTAATGTATCCGTATGGTACGATAAGGTCAATTTTTTGCTTATTTTTACAACATTTAACAACAATACAAGTTATGGATTGTATCTTAAACAATCAAAGTGGTTCGAAAATTCAAATTGTTCAAAGCATTTGCAGATTTCACTTGTAGATGGACTAATATCTTTTATTGCACGAGCAGGATTATTGCAGCAACAATAACGTGAACGGCTCGTTTCGAGTGGTGACTGAAAATATTCCCTGCGGAACCACCGGCACCACCTGCTCCAAGGCCATCAAGCTATTTCTCGGAGTGAGTCGGCGTACCGTCGCCAAAGCAGCAATGTCAAAGCTTTCATTAACAAAGAATAAGCACTGAAAATAAATCTGTTTTATTACAGAGCAATGAGCTGAGACTGACGGAGGGAACCTATCAAGTTGTCCAGAGGGATGCCGGAGAGGAGATTCCTTACCAGATACGCAGCATGGGACTTTACATGGTGATCGAAGCAAATAATGGACTGATGCTTATATGGGACAAAAAAACGACTATACACGTCAAGCTGAGTCCGGAGTTCAGTGTGAGTAATCACGCTTGTCAGTTTTTAACGCACAGATATCACATCCATGTTGTACCGTGTGTGTGAGGAGAGTTCTCTTTCTATCGACAGGGTCGTGTGTGCGGTCTGTGTGGAAACTATGACGGGAACGCGAACAATGACTTCACTACCCGCAGTCAAGCGCTTGCCGTCGATGTCCTGGCTTTTGGAAATAGTTGGAAGCTTTCAAGTGGCCCGGATGCAACTCTCACCGAGGATCCTTGTGTACATAATCCCTACAGGGAGGCTTGGGCACAGAAACAGTGCAGTATAATAACCAGCAGTGTCTTCTCAGCCTGTCATCCACAGGTGCTTACAACAAACTCTAAACTTTACACTCATATTAAGGGAACACTTCATCCAAAAATAAAAATTCTGTCATCATTTAAAGGGGTCATATGGCGCGAACACGTGTTTTTCTGTCTTTGGTGTGTTATAAGTTGCTCATGCATGTATTAGACACGTGAAATTTCAGAAATGAAAGTGTGGGAACAAAAGAGTCATTCTATCTAAAAGCGAATGCTCACCCAGACCTGCCTGAAACGCCTCGTGTAGCCACACCCCCACAAATCTACGTCAGTTGGTGGTCTGATTTGACTAAGACCGCCCAAATGTATTCGCAAGTAAGGTGGGCGTTCCTGTCAGCACAATTGAAGAGGAACCTGATGTTCCAAATATGGTCAGAGGCGTTACATTTCCCTCACACGCTTGCAGTATTCCACCAATCACTACGCACTGGTGAACTGGCCAATCATAGCACACCTCACTTTTCAGAGCCATGAGCTTTGTCAACAATCAGCGCGTTTCAGAGAGGAGATACAAACATGCACGGTGTGTGGAAAACACAGCGTTCTTAAATCCTGTATACACATTACATTACATCTGAAACAGACGATAATATTCGTTTCAGCCGTGTCATATCACCCTCATGTGGTTCAAAATCTGTACACGACTCTTTCGTCTGTGGTTTTGTGTTGATACAATCGAAGTCCTTATTAAGGTAGTACCATTTAAAGCTGCAAACCGTAACCTAAGTACATGAAAATACGTTTAAAAACTGGCTCTTGATGCTTATTCAAAAAGAAAGAAATTGCAGTCTTAATATATTTGTCTTTCGTCAAAGGTGGATCCATCTTCATTCTACGACGCTTGTGTGAGAGACTCTTGCGCTTGTGACAGCGGTGGAGATTATGAATGTTTCTGTACGACTGTAGCCGCTTACTCTCAAGCCTGTAATGAAGCCGGAGCCTGCGTCGTCTGGAGAACTCCAAAAATATGCCGTGAGTCACCGATGTACTGCAGCTGTTCCATCGTCAATAGATGTTGTGTAAAGCAGAGATGTAAAACTTATTTGTATCGCAGCGCTGTTCTGTGATTATTACAACCCACCTGGTGAATGCGAGTGGCACTACAAACCTTGCGGAGCTCCGTGTATGCACACCTGCAGAAACCCGTCTGGAAATTGCTCAAGTCAAATACCAGCGCTTGAAGGTGAGAGCTCATAATGGCTTCCATTAGAGGAATAGCCTAAATGTATACTATTCAAAGAGTTTGACTTGGATCTAAAGCTCTAGAGCATGAAACAATCTGGTTAAACTTAAAGGTCCTGATATCTGGGTAACAAATGTCGTGATCACACAAGTCAGAAAAACACAATGAGATATGTTCAGAAAATCTACTTGTGTTTTCTGAATGTTAATGAATTATTTACTTTTGACCTGTTTTAGGTTGCTATCCTCAATGCCCTCCGGAGCAGCCTATTTTTGATGAGGATAACATGAAATGTGTCGTACAGGAAGATTGTGGCTGCTATGATGGACTGATACATTATGAGACAGGCCAGCAGGTGCCAACCACAGACAACTGTCAGTCATGGTGTGTCTGTATTTTCTTTTACCCATCTTTTGTCTGTCAATCAATATGATATGTTTTCTATATATATATCAATGTTTTGATATACACTTAAAATTAACCTATTCATCCATTTCCTTCCCCATGCAGCACCTGCTCTGAGTTTGGCATTATATGTGACTTTGATGTTTATGGTGAGATTTTGTGTAGTTTTAGTTTAAATATTATAAATGCCAAAAGGAGATGACTTTCTCATACTTTATTTACAGCATGCACATGCATTTACAATGATGTACAGTACCGCTATAATGACATCATTTATCACACAACGGATGGACTGGGAAGTTGTATCACAGCCATATGTTCAGCCAATGGAACTATAGAGAGAACTTTTATGCCTTGTGAGACAACTGGTGTTCCAACAACTTCCTCCCCCCCGACTACAACACCAATCCCAACAACTGTTTTTGTCTTCAGCACACCAGGTTTTTCTTTGTTTCTGATGTTTATTCTCACTCTTGCATATTGCTACTTTTATTTTCTCTTTATAATTAAAAACAATTTACTATTTCAATCTTCAATCATGTCAATACTAAACATGTATTTTAAAGGCATAGTTCATCCAAAAATGAAAATTCTGTCATCATTTACTCACGTTCATGTAATTTCGTACCTATATAAATTACTTTGTTCCAATGAACACGGAGAAAGATATTTGGAAGAATGATAGCCATATTCAGTTCTGGGTCATCATCCACTACCATAGTAGAATTGTTTTTTGTTCTGTTGAACACAATGGTATTGTCGTGATTCTGCCCCATCTTGTCATGTCTTTCTTGATCTTGTAGCAGAATCACGGCAGGATCCCTTGTTTTATGTGAGAAAGCCATGAGTTGTTTACATTTTTACATCTCAAGTGCTTTCTCGTGTCTTGTCATTGGCCCCGCCCCTCTCGTTTCATGTACTGCTTCCCTGCCGTGTCTAATGTTTCCCACCTGCCCTCGTTGATTACCCTTCGTTTGTCTTCCCTTTAAAATGCCCTCATGTTTCATTGTCTTGTTGCTCGGTCATTGTATATGGTGTCGTTGGTTGCGTTCAGTGTTCTGATGTTCTCCGTATTGCCTGTGCCTCTTGTTGCCGTTTTCTCCTGTCATATTAAGTGTTAAGTTTAGTCTATGTCAAGTGTTGTTTAGTTTAGTGTTTAGTTAGTTTACGTACTGTTATTATCTTATTGTATTATGTTTTCCCCCATTGTGGGTTTTTGTTTTGTGTTTATTGTTTGAAATAAAGTCTTTGTTAACCCCTCATCCCCCGCTGCCTGCAATTGGGTTCTCCACACCTGTGGATTTAATGACAGATATTTAGAAGAATTAAAGAAAACAAAGAGCTCTCGGGCACCTTTGACTACCATTTAATTCTTCCTACTAAGGTAGACAATGTCCCGAAACTGAAAATGACTAACATTCTTCCAAATATCTTTCTTTGTGTTCATCGGAACAAAGTAATTTATATAGATACGAAATGACATGAGCGTGAGTGAATTTTTCATTTTTGGATGAACTATCCCTTTAACCAATCAATGGTTGTTAAAGGATTTTCTTGAATTTCATAGCTTAATATTTTCTTTTCTTTGATTTACACAGAAAATACTTCACCTGAAACAGAAGAACACACAACCACATCTCAAGGCATTTTCTCCACATCCAGGAAGCCAGACACGATGGCTACAAGTGGGAATACAAGTCAACCAGCAACAACTGAAGCTATTGTAACTGCTTCTACTAAGGAGCCCAAATATTCAACTGAAAAACAATTATCAATAAATACTACATTATCACCAAAATCAACATCAACACTGTCCACAACAGCACCAAAAACAGAAACTGAAAGTTCCACAGAGATGGAAAATACAAGCATGACTACATCAAAAACTTCAATTGCACCTATTACAAAAACACTTGCAACCATCACTGGGGAAATATTCACAACAAGTTCTGCAACATCTACATCCACACTAGAGACAACTGAGGAACAGAGAACAACAGAGACTGTGTCTTCCACCACTAGACCACCAAACAATTCAGATGATGTTGATGTGATTTCTTCAGCAGTTGTTGTAGCTGTTGTTGTTGGTTGACTTGTTAGTTCAGTTGTCACCACCTTTGGTGGTCTTGTGGTGGTGGACACAGGTGTCTGAGATGTGGTTGTTTCATTTTCTGTTACAGTCTCTGTTGTTCTTGGTTCTCCAGTGGTTTGAGTAGTGGTCACTGATGTAGAGGTTGTTGCAGCTCTGCTTGTCTCTGTGGATGATGGGACAGTGGTGCTTTCTTTCACAAGCAGTGTAGTGGTTGGGATGCTTGGTGTGGTTGTTGCAAGAGTTGTTTCAGCTTTGATTGGTTTTGTTGTTGAAGATACCCCCTCAGTGGTGATCTCAGCTTCAGTGGAGGATTCAGCTCTTGTTGTTGTTGACACAACTGTAGTGACTGGCACAGCTGTTGTCTCTGTTACTGTTGTTGGTTGTGTGGATGTTACAACTGGTAATGAGGTCTGTGTTGCTGGAACAGAAGATGTTGACAATTCAGATGATGTTGATGTGATTTCTTCAGCAGTTGTTGTAGCTGTGGTTGTTGGTTGGCTTGTTAGTTCAGTTGTCACCACCTTTGGTGGTCTAGTGGTGGTGGACACAGGTGTCTGAGATGTGGTTGTTTCATTTTCTGTTACAGTCTCTGTTGTTCTTGGTTCTCCAGTTGTTTGAGTAGTGGTCACTGATGTAGAGGTTGTTGCAGCTCTGCTTGTCTCTGTGGATGATGGGGCAGTGGTGCTTTCTTTCACAAGCAGAGTAGTGGTTGGGATGCTTGGTGTGGTTGTTGCAAGAGTTGTTTCAGCTTTGATTGGTTTTGTTGTTGAAGAGACTCCCTCAGTGGTAATCTCAGCTTCAGTGGAGGATTCAGGTTTAGTTGATGACACAACTGTACTCAATGGCACAGATGTTGTCTCGGTTACTGTTGTTGGTTGTGTGGATATTACAACTGGTAATGAGGTCTGTGTTGCTGGAACAGAAGATGTTGACAATTCAGATGATGTTGATGTGATTTCTTCAGCAGTTGTTGTAGCTGTGGTTGTTGGTTGGCTTGTTAGTTCAGTTGTCACCACCTTTGGTGGTCTAGTGGTGGTGGACACAGGTGTCTGAGATGTGGTTGTTTCATTTTCTGTTACAGTCTCTGTTGTTCTTGGCTCTCCAGTTGTTTGAGTAGTGGTCACTGATGTAGAGGTTGTTGCAGCTCTGCTTGTCTCTGTGGATGGTGGGACAGTGGTGCTTTCTTTCACAAGCAGTGTAGTGGTTGGGATGCTTGGTGTGGTTGTTGCAAGAGTTGTTTCAGCTTTGATTGGTTTTGTTGTTGAAGATACTCCCTCAGTGGTGATCTCAGCTTCAGTGGAGGATTCAGCTCTTGTAGTTGTTGACACAACTGTAGTCACTGGCACAGCTGTTGTCTCTGTTACTGTTGTTGGTTGTGTGGATGTTACAACTGGTAATGAGGTCTGTGTTGCTGGAACAGAAGATGTTGACAATTCAGATGATGTTGATGTGATTTCTTCAGCAGTTGTTGTAGCTGTGGTTGTTGGTTGGCTTGTTAGTTCAGTTGTCACCACCTTTGGTGGTCTAGTGGTGGTGGACACAGGTGTCTGAGATGTGGTTGTTTCATTTTCTGTTACAGTCTCTGTTGTTCTTGGCTCTCCAGTTGTTTGAGTAGTGGTCACTGATGTAGAGGTTGTTGCAGCTCTGCTTGTCTCTGTGGATGGTGGGACAGTGGTGCTTTCTTTCACAAGCAGTGTAGTGGTTGGGATGCTTGGTGTGGTTGTTGCAAGAGTTGTTTCAGCTTTGATTGGTTTTGTTGTTGAAGATACTCCCTCAGTGGTGATCTCAGCTTCAGTGGAGGATTCAGCTCTTGTAGTTGTTGACACAACTGTAGTCACTGGCACAGCTGTTGTCTCTGTTACTGTTGTTGGTTGTGTGGATGTTACAACTGGTAATGAGGTCTGTGTTGCTGGAACAGAAGATGTTGACAATTCAGATGATGTTGATGTGATTTCTTCAGCAGTTGTTGTAGCTGTGGTTGTTGGTTGGCTTGTTAGTTCAGTTGTCACCACCTTTGGTGGTCTAGTGGTGGTGGACACAGGTGTCTGAGATGTGGTTGTTTCATTTTCTGTTACAGTCTCTGTTGTTCTTGGCTCTCCAGTTGTTTGAGTAGTGGTCACTGATGTAGAGGTTGTTGCAGCTCTGCTTGTCTCTGTGGATGGTGGGACAGTGGTGCTTTCTTTCACAAGCAGTGTAGTGGTTGGGATGCTTGGTGTGGTTGTTGCAAGAGTTGTTTCAGCTTTGATTGGTTTTGTTGTTGAAGATACTCCCTCAGTGGTGATCTCAGCTTCAGTGGAGGATTCAGCTCTTGTAGTTGTTGACACAACTGTAGTCACTGGCACAGCTGTTGTCTCTGTTACTGTTGTTGGTTGTGTGGATGTTACAACTGGTAATGAGGTCTGTGTTGCTGGAACAGAAGATGTTGACAATTCAGATGATGTTGATGTGATTTCTTCAGCAGTTGTTGTAGCTGTGGTTGTTGGTTGGCTTGTTAGTTCAGTTGTCACCACCTTTGGTGGTCTAGTGGTGGTGGACACAGGTGTCTGAGATGTGGTTGTTTCATTTTCTGTTACAGTCTCTGTTGTTCTTGGCTCTCCAGTTGTTTGAGTAGTGGTCACTGATGTAGAGGTTGTTGCAGCTCTGCTTGTCTCTGTGGATGGTGGGACAGTGGTGCTTTCTTTCACAAGCAGTGTAGTGGTGGGAATGCTTGGTGTGGTCTGGTTGCAAGAGTTGTTTCAGCTTTGATTGGTTTTGTTGTTGAAGATACTCCCCCTCAGTGGTATACTCAGCTTCAGTGGAGGATTCAGCTTTGTTGTTGTTGACGACAAACTGTAGCTCACTGGCACACAGCGTTGTCTCTCGTACTGTTGTTGGTTGTGTGAATGTTACAACTTGGTAATGAGGTCTGTTGTTGCTGGAAAAGCAGAGTGTTGACAATTCAGATGATGTAGATGTGATTTCTTCAGCAGTTGTTGTAGCTGTGTTGTTGGTTGCTTGTTAGTTTCAGTTGTCACCACCCTTTTGGTGGTCTTGTGGTGGTGGACACAGGTGTCCTGAGATGGGTTGTTTCATTTTCTGTTACAGTCTCTGTTGTTCTTGGCTCTCCAGGTTTGAGTAGTGGTCACTGATGTAGAGGTTGTTGCAGCTCTGCTTGTCCTCTGTGGTATGATGGGAGCAGTTGGTGCTTTCTTTTCATCAAGCAGTGTAGTGGTTGGGATGCTTGGTGTGGTTGTTGCAAGAGTGTTTTCAGCTTTGATTGGTTTTGTTGTTGAAGATAACTCCCTCAGTGGTGAATCTCAGCTTCAGTGGAGGATTCAGTCTTGTGTTTGTTGACACAACTGTAGTGACCTGGCACAGCTGTTGTCTCTGTAGACTGTTGTTGGTTGTGTGGATGTTACAACTGGTAATGAGGTCTGTGTTGCTGGAACAGAAGATGTTGGACAAATTCAGATGATGTAGATGTGATTGTCTTCAGCAGTTGTTGTAGCTGTGGTTGTTGGTTTGGCTTGTTAGTTCAGTTGTCACCACCTTTGGTGGGTCTGTGGTGGTGGGACACACAGGTGTGCTGAGATGTGGTTGTTTTCATTTTTCTGTTACAGTCGTCTGTTGTTCTTGGCTCTCCAGTTGTTTGAGTCAGTGGTTCACTGATGTAGAGGTTGTTGCAGCTCTGCTTGTCTACTGTGGATGATGGGGGACAGTGGTGCTTTTCTTTCACAAGCTAGTGTAGTGGTTGGGATGGTTGGTGTGGTTGTTGCAAAGAGTTGTTTCACGCTTTGAATTGGTTTTGTTGTTTGAAAGAACCCCTCAGTGGTGGAGCTTCAGCTTCAGTGTGGAGGATTCTCAGCTCCTTGTTGTTGTGACCAAACTGGTACAATATTGGCAAAGACTATTGTCTCTGTTACTGTTTGTTGGTTGGTAGGTGGATTTACAACCTGGTAAAGTGAGGTCCTGTTGTTGCATGGAACAGAAGTGTTGACCAAATTTCAGATGAATCAGTGATGTGATTTCTTTGTGTCAGCAGTTGTTGTAGCCTGTTGTTGTTGGTTTGAGCTTGTTAGTTCAGTTGCTCACTCCACCTTTGTGGTGCTGTGTGGTGGTGGACACAGGTGTCCTGGAGATGTGGGTTGTTTCATTTTTCTGTTTACAGTCCTCTGTTGTTCTTTGTCTCTCCAGTGGTTGTGAGTAGTGGTCTCACTGAGTAGAGGGTTTGTTGCAGCTCTGCTCTGTCTCTGTGGATTGATGGCGACAGTGGTGCTTTCTTTCTCAAAGCAGTGGTAGTGGTTTGGGATGCTTGGTGTGGTTGTTTGCAAGGAGTTGTTTTCAGCTTTGATTGGTTTTGTTGTTGAAGATACCTCCCCCAGTGGTGATGCTCAGCTTCCAGTGGGAGGATTCAGGTCTTGTGGATTGTTGTAGCACAACCTGTATCTGGCACAGCTGTTGCACTACTGTTTTGTTGTTCCTGGTATGGGTCTGTTCTGGCAAAGTGTTGACAATTCGTGTGTGATGTGATTTCTTAGCAGTGTGTGCTGGTTGTTGGGTTATCAGTTGCACACTGTGGTATGGGTGCAGTGTTGAATGTGTTTCATTTCTGTACATCTCTGTGTTTGGTTCCCAGTGTTGTAGTGGTCATGATGTAGAGTTGTCCTCGCTGCTCTTGAGAGCAGGGTTTAAGCATGTGTGGATCTTGGTTCAAGAGTTTTTCAGTATGTTTTGGAAGTCCTCAGTGTACTCAGCATGAGGTTGGTTAGTTGTGCACTTCATGCACAGTTTGTCTCGGTATGTTTGTGTACAATGGTATGGTCTGTGTGTGGAAGAATTGACATGTGTGATGATTTCTTCGTTGGTAGCTGTGTGGTTCTTGAGTTCAGTTGTCACCACCTTTGGTGGTCTAGTGGTGGTGGACACAGGTGTCTGAGATGTGGTTGTTTCATTTTCTGTTACAGTCTCTGTTGTTCTTGGCTCTCCAGTTGTTTGAGTAGTGGTCACTGATGTAGAGGTTGTTGCAGCTCTGCTTGTCTCTGTGGATGGTGGGACAGTGGTGCTTTCTTTCACAAGCAGTGTAGTGGTTGGGATGCTTGGTGTGGTTGTTGCAAGAGTTGTTTCAGCTTTGATTGGTTTTGTTGTTGAAGATACTCCCTCAGTGGTGATCTCAGCTTCAGTGGAGGATTCAGCTCTTGTAGTTGTTGACACAACTGTAGTCACTGGCACAGCTGTTGTCTCTGTTACTGTTGTTGGTTGTGTGGATGTTACAACTGGTAATGAGGTCTGTGTTGCTGGAACAGAAGATGTTGACAATTCAGATGATGTTGATGTGATTTCTTCAGCAGTTGTTGTAGCTGTGGTTGTTGGTTGGCTTGTTAGTTCAGTTGTCACCACCTTTGGTGGTCTAGTGGTGGTGGACACAGGTGTCTGAGATGTGGTTGTTTCATTTTCTGTTACAGTCTCTGTTGTTCTTGGCTCTCCAGTTGTTTGAGTAGTGGTCACTGATGTAGAGGTTGTTGCAGCTCTGCTTGTCTCTGTGGATGGTGGGACAGTGGTGCTTTCTTTCACAAGCAGTGTAGTGGTTGGTTGCTGGTGTGGTGAAATTGTTCAGTCTTGATGGTTTGTGTTGATACCTCAGTGTGGACCAGCAGTAGATTAGTTTTAATTGTTGCACTGTAATCTGCACGACGTTGTCTTGATTGTTTGGTTTGTGATTGTTAAGATGAGAGTCTTTGTGACGTGTGACTCGTGTTGTTGGACTCTAAGCATTGGTAGTTGGGGACTTTATTCGTCTCAACTTGGGCTGTGTGTGCAGGTGTTGAGATGGTTGCATTTCTGTTACGCTCTGTGTTGTCTTCCAGTTTTGTATGCACTATAAGGTGGCACTTCGTTGTGATGGGACAAGTGTTCTATATGGTGGTGGGATCGTGGTGCAATGTTCAGTTGTGGTTTTTTTGAGACCCTCAGATCTCAGCTTGTGAGATATTGACTCTTTGTGATGCACTGTAGTCAGCACGCTGTTGTCTCCTGTACGTTGTTGTTGGGATGTTACAACTTGGTAATGAGGTCTGGTGCTGGCAAGTGTTACATCAGGAAGAGATCATCTGAAGTTTGGAGCCTGTGGTTGTTGGTTGCTTGTTAGTCCAGTTGTCTCATTTTGGTGGTCTAGTGGTGGGACACAGGTGTTGAGATGGTTTGTATTGTAAGTCTGTTGTTCTTGTCATTGTGAAATGGTCCCTTGTGTTCAGGCCCTTTTGGTGATGGGTAGTGTGTTCCCCCACTACAGCGGTAGTGGCTTGGTGTGGTTGTTGGAGGTGTGTGCTTGTGTTTTTAGCTATCCCCTCAGTGGTGATCTCACCAAGGGATCCAGTCTTGGTTGGCCCACACTGTTCCTGCAAGTGTTTGTTGAGTGTTGTTGTTTATATTACAATGTAAAGGTCTGGTTTGAAAGGTGGTGCAATTAGGAGGGATGGTGATTTCAGGTTGTTGTACTTGTTGGTGTTTTTATTCGTGTTCACATTGTGGTCCAGTGGTTAACAAGGTCTGTGCTTTGTTACGTCTCTGTGTCTGGCTCTCTCAAGTTGTTTGAGTAGTGGTCAAGTAGTGTCACTTGCTCTGCATGGTAGGCTTCTTTAGCAGTGTAGTGTTGGATGCTGTGTTCCAAGGCACTTAGGGTGTTTTGGAACTCCCAGGGTATCTGCTGTCATGGTTCATTTGATGTGACACAACTGCTGATGGCGAGTGTCTGTAGTGTGTTGGTGTTTGGTCAATGTATGGCTTTTTGAACAAGTTACAATCAGTGCAGTGATTGACTCTTGGTTGTGTACTGGGTGTGGTATGTCATGTACACCCCTGGTGGTTAAGTGTGTGACAGGGTTTGAGATGTTTCATTTTGTTTCGTTTTGGCTAGTTGTTTGAGTTGTCTTTGAGGTGCAGCTTGTGTCGTGGATGGGGACATGGTTTTTCTCCGAGTTGTGGTTGGAGTGTGGTGAAGGTTTTTTCGCTTGATTGTGTTTTAAGAACTCCCCTCAGATGGTGATCTCAGCTCCAGTGGACAAGTGGAGTGTGACTGTAGTGACCACAGCTGTTGTCTTGTTCCTGTTGTTGTTGAGTTAGAGGTTGGTCTGGGATGACAAGAAATCATTTCGTGAGTGTGATTCTACAGTTGTTGTTCGGTTTTGGCTTTGAGTCAGGTCAATCCCTTGGTGGTCTAGTGGTGGTGGACACAGGTGTCTGAGATGTGGTTGTTTCTTTTCTGTTACAGTCTCTGTTGTTCTTGGTTCTTCCGTTGTTTGAGTAGTGTGTCACTGATGACGAGGTTGTTGCAGCTCTGCTTGTCTCGTGGAAGGTGGGACAGGTGGTGCTTCTTTCCAAGCAGTGTAGTGGTTGGGATGCTTGGTGTGGTTGTTGAAGAGTTGTTTCAGTTTGATTGGTTTTGTTGTTGAAGATACTCCCTCAGTGGTGATCTCAGCTTCAGTGGAGGATTCAGCTCTTGTAGTTGTTGACACAACTGTAGTCACTGGCACAGCTGTTGTCTCTGTTACTGTTGTTGGTTGTGTGGATGTTACAACTGGTAATGAGGTCTGTGTTGCTGGAACAGAAGATGTTGACAATTCAGATGATGTTGATGTGATTTCTTCAGCAGTTGTTGTAGCTGTGGTTGTTGGTTGGCTTGTTAGTTCAGTTGTCACCACCTTTGGTGGTCTAGTGGTGGTGGACACAGGTGTCTGAGATGTGGTTGTTTCATTTTCTGTTACAGTCTCTGTTGTTCTTGGCTCTCCAGTTGTTTGAGTAGTGGTCACTGATGTAGAGGTTGTTGCAGCTCTGCTTGTCTCTGTGGATGGTGGGACAGTGGTGCTTTCTTTCACAAGCAGTGTAGTGGTTGGGATGCTTGGTGTGGTTGTTGCAAGAGTTGTTTCAGCTTTGATTGGTTTTGTTGTTGAAGATACTCCCTCAGTGGTGATCTCAGCTTCAGTGGAGGATTCAGCTCTTGTTGTTGTTGACACAACTGTAGTCACTGGCACAGCTGTTGTCTCTGTTACTGTTGTTGGTTGTGTGGATGTTACAACTGGTAATGAGGTCTGTGTTGCTGGAACAGAAGATGTTGACAATTCAGATGATGTAGATGTGATTTCTTCAGCAGTTGTTGTAGCTGTGGTTGTTGGTTGGCTTGTTAGTTCAGTTGTCACCACCTTTGGTGGTCTAGTGGTGGTGGACACAGGTGTCTGAGATGTGGTTGTTTCATTTTCTGTTACAGTCTCTGTTGTTCTTGGCTCTCCAGTTGTTTGAGTAGTGGTCACTGATGTAGAGGTTGTTGCAGCTCTGCTTGTCTCTGTGGATGATGGGACAGTGGTGCTTTCTTTCACAAGCAGTGTAGTGGTTGGGATGCTTGGTGTGGTTGTTGCAAGAGTTGTTTCAGCTTTGATTGGTTTTGTTGTTGAAGATACTCCCTCAGTGGTGATCTCAGCTTCAGTGGAGGATTCAGCTCTTGTTGTTGTTGACACAACTGTAGTGACTGGCACAGCTGTTGTCTCTGTTACTGTTGTTGGTTGTGTGGATGTTACAACTGGTAATGAGGTCTGTGTTGCTGGAACAGAAGATGTTGACAATTCAGATGATGTAGATGTGATTTCTTCAGCAGTTGTTGTAGCTGTGGTTGTTGGTTGGCTTGTTAGTTCAGTTGTCACCACCTTTGGTGGTCTAGTGGTGGTGGACACAGGTGTCTGAGATGTGGTTGTTTCATTTTCTGTTACAGTCTCTGTTGTTCTTGGCTCTCCAGTTGTTTGAGTAGTGGTCACTGATGTAGAGGTTGTTGCAGCTCTGCTTGTCTCTGTGGATGATGGGACAGTGGTGCTTTCTTTCACAAGCAGTGTAGTGGTTGGGATGCTTGGTGTGGTTGTTGCAAGAGTTGTTTCAGCTTTGATTGGTTTTGTTGTTGAAGATACTCCCTCAGTGGTGATCTCAGCTTCAGTGGAGGATTCAGCTCTTGTTGTTGTTGACACAACTGTAGTCACTGGCACAGCTGTTGTCTCTGTTACTGTTGTTGGTTGTGTGGATGTTACAACTGGTAATGAGGTCTGTGTTGCTGGAACAGAAGATGTTGACAATTCAGATGATGTAGATGTGATTTCTTCAGCAGTTGTTGTAGCTGTGGTTGTTGGTTGGCTTGTTAGTTCAGTTGTCACCACCTTTGGTGGTCTAGTGGTGGTGGACACAGGTGTCTGAGATGTGGTTGTTTCATTTTCTGTTACAGTCTCTGTTGTTCTTGGCTCTCCAGTTGTTTGAGTAGTGGTCACTGATGTAGAGGTTGTTGCAGCTCTGCTTGTCTCTGTGGATGATGGGACAGTGGTGCTTTCTTTCTCAAGCAGTGTAGTGGTTGGGATGCTTGGTGTGGTTGTTGCAAGAGTTGTTTCAGCTTTGATTGGTTTTGTTGTTGAAGATACTCCCTCAGTGGTGATCTCAGCTTCAGTGGAGGATTCAGGTTTTATAGTTGTTGACACAACTGTACTCAATGGCACAGCTGTTGTCTCGGTTACTGTTGTTGGTTGACTTGTTAGTCCAGTTGTCTCCAGTNTGTGAAAGAAAGCACCACTGTCCCACCATCCACAGAGACAAGCAGAGCTGCAACAACCTCTACATCAGTGACCACTACTCAAACAACTGGAGAGCCAAGAACAACAGAGACTGTAACAGAAAATGAAACAACCACATCTCAGACACCTGTGTCCACCACCACTAGACCACCAAAGGTGGTGACAACTGAACTAACAAGCCAACCAACAACCACAGCTACAACAACTGCTGAAGAAATCACATCAACATCATCTGAATTGTCAACATCTTCTGTTCCAGCAACACAGACCTCATTACCAGTTGTAATATCCACACAACCAACAACAGTAACCGAGACAACATCTGTGCCATTGAGTACAGTTGTGTCATCAACTAAACCTGAATCCTCCACTGAAGCTGAGATTACCACTGAGGGAGTCTCTTCAACAACAAAACCAATCAAAGCTGAAACAACTCTTGCAACAACCACACCAAGCATCCCAACCACTACTCTGCTTGTGAAAGAAAGCACCACTGCCCCATCATCCACAGAGACAAGCAGAGCTGCAACAACCTCTACATCAGTGACCACTACTCAAACAACTGGAGAACCAAGAACAACAGAGACTGTAACAGAAAATGAAACAACCACATCTCAGACACCTGTGTCCACCACCACTAGACCACCAAAGGTGGTGACAACTGAACTAACAAGCCAACCAACAACCACAGCTACAACAACTGCTGAAGAAATCACATCAACATCATCTGAATTGTCAACATCTTCTGTTCCAGCAACACAGACCTCATTACCAGTTGTAACATCCACACAACCAACAACAGTAACAGAGACAACAGCTGTGCCAGTCACTACAGTTGTGTCAACAACAACAAGAGCTGAATCCTCCACTGAAGCTGAGATCACCACTGAGGGGGTATCTTCAACAACAAAACCAATCAAAGCTGAAACAACTCTTGCAACAACCACACCAAGCATCCCAACCACTACACTGCTTGTGAAAGAAAGCACCACTGTCCCATCATCCACAGAGACAAGCAGAGCTGCAACAACCTCTACATCAGTGACCACTACTCAAACCACTGGAGAACCAAGAACAACAGAGACTGTAACAGAAAATGAAACAACCACATCTCAGACACCTGTGTCCACCACCACAAGACCACCAAAGGTGGTGACAACTGAACTAACAAGTCAACCAACAACAACAGCTACAACAACTGCTGAAGAAATCACATCAACATCATCTGAATTGTCAACATCTGTTCCATCAACACAGACCTCATTACCAGTTGTAACATCCACACAACCAATAACAGTTACAGAGACAACGGCTGTGCCAGTGACTACAGTTGTGTCAACAACTACAAGAGCTGAATCCTCCACTGAAGCTGAGATCACCACTGAGGGGGTATCTTCAACAACAAAACCAATCAAAGCTGAAACAACTCTTGCAACCAGCACACCAAGCATACCATCCACTACTGTTATGGTTGAGGAAAGTACGACTGTAGTTTACAACACCACAACACTTCACAGAACATCCATCACACCTGTCTCCGAAACAGCCTTCACAAGTACCACTCCAAAAGTTTTCATCTCCCCCACAACTATGGGGACATCAATTGCACCCATTACACAAACATTACCATCTTTCACTGGAAAAGTTCCAGTGTCTACATCTTCTGTTATTTCATCAACTTCAAGTGTTTGCTGCTTTGTAAATGGCACAGATTTTCAGTCAGGTACAACCACATATTTGCATTTTTGGAAAAATTGTAATAGTTTAGAGAGATAATCTCTAAAAATAATGTTAACTTCTCTTTATTCCAGGTCATATAATATATAATGTAACTGATGGCTTGGGTTGGTGCTTTACGGCATACTGTAATGCGACATGTCATATTGTGAAGATTTCAACATCTTGCGGCACTCCTTCACCCTCTACACACTTTACAACCACCCCTTCTTCTTCTTCAACAACAAACAAGAACCCAACACAGCCTGTCACACTGATATCTACTAATCCAACTATGGAAACATCAACTACAACTTTTGGGCCTAGTTGTTCTGCTCTTGACCCACCGAGACAGGTAAACCTTTTACGTTCCATTGTTTCTCAACTTTGTTGTTTTAAAAAAAAAAAATTGTTATGAAAGCGATGTCACGTCCTGGATACGGATACATCTTTTTTTGCATGGATTATGTCTCACTGTATTCTAACATTGGCTCAGTAAAATTGGAATAACATTTTGCCCTGATGAAGTTTTTATTGGCTTTTCAGGCCAATGACACTTGGCAGAATGGATGTGAAATCTGTAAGTGCGAGAGTGAGACACTGACTGTCCGTTGCCAGCCTGTGACCTGTCCTTCTTTACCACCTGTTACTTGTGATGAGCCTGGACAAGCGCTTGTCAATACGACGGTCGACTGCTGTGAGACCTATGAATGCAGTAAGTGATCTTGAAAAGTATCAGTCCAAACCAAACATTTATGACCACATCAGTGACTTCTTTGGACTTTAGTCAATGTAGATGCCATATCTAATTATACTGTATGAAAGTGAAAATGACACAGTGAGAAATCAATCCATTTAATAAGGTGCACTTTTGTGTACCAGCGGTGTGAATAAAACAAATTAAATAGACTGTAAGTGTATGCCTAATTTTCTTTTACATGAATATAAAATGGCTTCCACATTGATTAATGGTCCATTGAGTGTTCAGAAACTTTCCAATATATTTAAAAAATCTCTCTTGCTGTCATTTACAGAAATTAATTCTGTTTAAAATTATTCTACAGATTGCAATAAGAGCCTGTGCCCTATGGCCACGTTCCTCTGCCCACCAGGCTTTATGCCATCCTACAATGTTAATGCAGAAAGCTGCTGTCCACAGTATTACTGCGGTGAGTGTACAACCAGTCGCTCACAGTTGATGCTGTTTGACTGTTTACAAGACAAAAATGTAACCTCATTGCCATCTTAATCTTCACAGCACCAATGGAAGTCTGTGTCTATAATACCACGGTGTATCAGGTAAAATATTGATATCGCCTCTATACAGAAGTATACATTTTTAAAAGACATCTAAAATACCTGACACTTGTCTCTCTAGCCCGGCTCACCTATGCCAAGTGATGACCCTTGTACGCTTTGTTACTGTGGTCGGAATGTCGACCCTGAAACACAACTGCTTGTTCCAGAGTGTGTGATGGCTGACTGCAACATGGTCTGTCCAGAGGTACAAAACAAACCCAGCAAAACATACGTGTCATAAAATACAAACAGCAGATGTGCCTGATATAGATTTACTACATTTTGTGTATTATTTAGAAATAACGTTTTCATAATGTAATGGGAATGTTAGAAAAATTTCTTGGAACATTTGTTAGCTGGATAGTGGCCAGGAAGTGTGATGTCTTTCTCCCTCTCCTGTTCTTAAGGGTCATGAGTACCAAATGACTCCTGGTCAATGCTGCGGAGTGTGTGTTAGCACCGATTGTGTGGTTTCGCTTGATAACATCACACACACCATCCCAGTGAGTTACTTAAGTGTTTATTTTTACCAAGTTGGTATCTGTCCTGTTTTTACCATTATAATGTGAATCATTAATCAAATGAACGATTTACTGTTACCTATTTCCTGAAAAATCTCTGTTTAACAGGTTAACCAGACATGGCAATCAGTTGATGACAAATGTGTGAAATACACATGTGAACGAGTCAATGGACAGTCAATGACAGTTGAGAGTAAGACCACCTGTCCTGCCTTCAATGCTGAAGACTGTGTCCCTGTAAGTAACATTCACAAGACAATGTGTTTGTATCACTTGAAAATGTATGGTAATATATACATCAATGTTGTGTTTCTTTTTTACTACAGGGAACAGAGACATTGGATGCAGATGGCTGCTGTCAAACTTGTAAGGAAAATACTTTTCTAATAGAGTCGCAGCTGAGATGTTTGGAAAGATAATTCAAAATGAGTTAAACGTATTTGTTATGATAAGCAGAAGCATTAGCTAATATGAATGATGCATTTATTATTTATTAACATGAACTGTAATTAATAAATGCTCTACAAGTATTGTTGTTATTGTTAGCTTATGTTAGCTAAATCATTAACTAATGTTAACAAATATACATTTAACCATATTGTAAAGTGTTACCAAAATATTTTTGTGGGCAAATGAAATCTGTTCTCACAGATTTTGTATTTGATGAAGTGAACACCAAGTAAATTCTGGTAGCATTAATATAAACACTATAACTGTTTCCATAATTACAGGATGTTGTCTTTAAGTCTGATCATTTCCAATTTCTCCCAGGTACACTGGAGAGTAAATGTAATGTCCAGAAGATCAGCACGATCCTGGTTAGCAATGGCTGTGCAAGCAGCCAGCCTGTGGAAATAACTTCCTGTACAGGCTTGTGCGCCACTTCCTCCTTGTGAGTAATGACATCACAACTGAGCTGCATCTCTCAATACACATGCTTCTTGTTCAACATTTGAAGAGTTTGGGTCCAAAATGAGATAACTGTTTTTGTTGTGTTTTATTGTGTTAGTTAGCTGTATTTTTTAAGTTATTATGGCTTAAATCAAAACAAACCAACTGGAGCTTGATTGATATTAATTGGAATGCACAATAAAAAAAAACGTGTTATTTTATACGGAGTTATCTCATTTTGGAACCAAACTCTTCATTTGTAGCTTTTCTAAAACCAATGCAAACAGCTAGTTTACAAAAAATAAGTATACGCCAAGTTCAATATACTGTAGAGTTCAGCATACTTAAACTGCAGCATTTCTATTTTTAATAAAGTACGTATTTTAAAGTATTTTAGTTTTAGATTAAAAGAAGTCAGAGGTGGACAGTAACGAAGTAAATTTACCTGAGTACAGTACTTAAGTACACTTTTTGAGTATCTGGTCTTTCACTTGAGTATTACTTTTTCTGAGTACTTGTACTTTAACTTCACTACATTTGAAAGACAAATATCATACTTTTTAATCCACTACGTTTATAAAAAGGTCCAAAAGTAGAAAATGGTTTCTATGCAGTGGGGTTTCCTGTGTGCGCAATTTATCTGCGATCTGCCAGGACCTTTTACTGTTGCCAAGTATTTCAGATTTTCTAGCTTTTTCAAGCTTTAAATGGCCATTTGGCAGAATTTTTAGAGCAAATCTGGCAACTCTGGGATCTTCCCCGCTAAACTAATGTAAACGTAGGCGCTGCTACACCATTGATAGCTCTCTAAAAAGGCAAATAGAACATTAAAAGAGGAAAAAGGCACATGTTAAAGTGTGGCGTAATCATCTGTGGGTTACGATCAGTCAAAGATCGTAGAAACATTGTCATGAAAATGATCGGCATAACGGCTAAACGGTAAATAAGCATCACATACACCTTGAGATACACGTGCATGTTAACTTCTGATCTGCTGCTGTATCATTTAAAGCGATTTGGAAAATGAATGATGTTTTTACTGAAGTAACTATAGTTGAAGTATTCCTGTTGAAATAAAAACAATAGAACCCTGCCCAAAATACAACATAACATGTAATGGATTTAATGTTTATAATGGGAATTGTTCTATGGATACTTGTTGTCTACTTGTATGTGATGGATTCTATTGGTGGGATAGTAAATCCTATTGGAATAAAACCCCAAACACACTACAAAGAGGAATTTAATTTAAAAATCTCATTCTAATTCAAAAATTCATTGTTTTTTTTTCCAGCAGGGATGGTATTTGCAGTAAAACCACAGTATCCACAAATTTACCATTTTCTAAATATAGGAACCATACTCCAATTAATAATCTTTAGTAAAACCACAGCAACTAAACATACCATAGTTTCATTATACTAGCTATAGTTTATGTTTGTAGTTAAATTATGGTAATACAAATGGTAATAAATCCAACAAACACATGGCTTCTACACTTTACTATTTACAAGAACCTTACTACTTACTGGTAAATAGCTGCTAAAACTGGTAAAGGGAATATACAAAATAAAAGAACACCGCTCATAAACACATATAGGCCTAGGGGCTAATGAGGATAATTAGGCTAAATGATCATACAGGATTATATCTAAACTAAACACATATGGGCCAAACATATGAAGCTCTTAAAGGAGTTGCTCACTGCAAAATTTGCCCCCATTGACTTTCCATAGTAGGAATAAAAATGACTAAGGAAGGTCAATGGGGGCAAATTTTGAAGTGAACTACTCCTTTAATACAACTGATACTGTGAGCTACTCTGTGTGTTCAGTAGGTTGCTTCAGGGGCATAAGGTATAGACAATAAAACAATGCACCACTGACATAAAGGAAATTTACTTTTAATACTTGAGTACTTTTAAAAGCACGTACTTCTGTACTTTTACTTAAGTAAGAATCTGTCTTTACAACTTTTACTTGTAGTGGAGTAATATTTGACCAGTAGTATCTGTACTTTCACTCAAGTAAGGAAGTTGTGTACTTCGTCCACCTCTGAAAGAAGTAAAGTAGTAGCACACTTGAATAACCTCTTTTTTTGTAAGGGTATAACAAGGTACATCAAAAATGTACAAAACGTTTTTGTTGGTATAAAAATCTCCAGAAAAAATAATCCAGTTGATTTTGATAATAAATAAATAAATAATACCCTCTTAAAATAAATGGTGCTATATAGCACTAAAAGTGGTTCTTATAATAATAATACATTTTATTTGTAATGCGCCTTTCTTGCACTCAAGGTACTACAACAGTATAAAACAACAAAAACAACACTACTCCATATAACAATCACAATGACAACACAATAACAGCAAATGTAAGATTATACTTAAAAGCTTCACTAAAAAGATATGTTTTGAGCAATTTCTTAAAGCAATCAAAAGACGGAAAACCACAGTTAATAAAAACACAACAAATCAGTTTGATGAAATATACCCAGCCTCGCCTAATAGGCAAATTCGCAAAGTCAGTTCTGCCAAGCTGATCACAAGGCCGCGACCGCAGAGATCATTCATTACCCTCAGAAGGGCAGTCTCCGTACTGTGTCCAGACCTAAACCCTGATTGAAAAGGTTCTAGTAGTCTGCTCGCACAGAAATGATTTTGTAGCTGACCAAATACCACACGCTCAAGAACCTTAGCAACAAATGGCAGGTTTGAGAGAGGCCTATAATTAGACATGTCGGCAGTATCACTCCCAAATGTTTTAAGAACTGGTTTGACTGCTGCTACTGTAAGTGCTGGGGGAACAATCCCTAAAATAAGTGAAGTGTTCACAATCACTTCAGAACACTAGTAGGAAGTGGATCAAGTATAGAAGATGAAGGATTCATTGCTGAAACCAATTTTGAAATAAAATCAGAACAAACAGCAGTAAACTTGAAAACAGAGGAGGGGAAGTAAAGGGATGCAGGTCTAATAGCTCGGATGAAGCAGGGACAGATGCAATAGTATTATAAATGTTCTCAATTTTGCATGAGAAATATTTAAGAGATTCATTGCACTGCTCTGTGGTAAGGCAATTAACCCTAGTGATTGGTTGGGTGGGATTATTGATGAACAATACTCGTGGATTAGAAACCCCACTACAAATGATCATTGAATAAAACTCTGTTTTTGCAATTTTCAAGGAATTATGGTACTCAATCTGATGCTGTTCATACATAAATTTGTGAACTGTTAGGCCAGATTTCCAATATTGTCGCTCCAACTGCCTTAAAGGTGCAGTTCTTAATTAACAGCGGCCACTAGCGTTGTATTATAGATTTGCCACGAATCGCTCAGTCCAAACACGACGGTGGCCACCACAGTACAAAAAGATGTCGTTCTCATGCTGACGCAGGGAAGAGATTTTGCGGGCATTAGAAAGACTGTAGAAAGAGCGATGTCTTATGTATTACATAAAATAAAAGGTTTGTGGATTTTAAGTTTAAAAAGAAGGATAAAAGTCAGGCAGGAGCTAGGACCTGTGTTAATATTATAAAGACTTTACATCAGAGACACGTTAAAACCCGCGGTACTGAAACTTTTAGTAGAGATACTCACAGATATCTATGGAGATACTTTCCAGCAGAGAGAGACGTTGGAGAGAAAGATCGTCTCAAAATCACCCCTGATGATGCTTTGATTCGGATCAGTACGTGAGTAACATACTAACATAACAAGATATGTTGTTGTAATGTTAGCTGTGTGACGGAGCAGTTTTGAGCATCATTGAGAGAGATAGAGAGAGAGTTGGAGCTGAATCTGAATCTGGAGAGCGAGCGAGAGCGCGTTTTACTCTTTTACTCAATGATGAATAAACGTTCAGTTAATCCGCGGGTCACATGCGTTCCGCACCGGAGAGCACGGTCCGTACGGATCACGGATCTTCCCGCGATCCGTTTCACCACGATACCGCAGCGGAGAGGAAGAGGAAACGCGCGTTGTAGAGTTGTTTGTCCGTTTAGGGCTGCTGTACAAAACATGGCGGCGAATTCAATATATGTAGGCCCGCTCTGTATGTAGATAAAAACAGCTTATTCTAAGGTATTACAAACTTAATGGTTCATTACGTAAGGTCTTTATACACCTCTGAAGAAATAGTTTTGTATATTATATTGCATTTCCGTCAATAGATCCTCCTAAAAACGCTGTATTGTTCCTTTAAACTCACGAAGCTCAGGCGTATACCATGGAGAAGATCTCCAAAAAAAAGCTCAGTAAATTCAGAGAAAAGTGCTTGGTTACATTTTGAAGAACGGTAAATATTTAAGACAAGAGTTGGTGAATAACTATTCAATTTGAACGCCAAACATTCAAATGAAGAAAAGCAAGGTATTGTAACTTCAGTGACGGAAACATCAGATCTATAAATAACAGCAAGACCGCCACCTTTACCAGTGGTTCGTGGTTGATCAATGTAAGTGTAGCATGGTAAGACACACATATTAAGATTCAAATAGTCATTTGGCTGATGCCATGTTTCACAGAGACAAAGAAAGTCCAGATTCTTATCCACAATAATGTCACAGATGGAAGACGCTTTATTGTTTATAGAGCGATTGTTCAGATGCGCAAACCTGATTTCTTCAAGACGGACACCTCCAATTGATGCAGTAGATTTGAGGATAGGAGAGATTTGCGGAACAAATACTGCATTTTGGTTTAATACAAATTCTAAGTTTAAGATTATACGTCTTTATATGGGGGGCCGCAAAGCGATGCACTTAACACAAAGGGGGCCTTACAACGAAAAAGTTTGAGAACCACTCCTATACAGCACTTAAAGTGGTTCCCCATATGATTACGAGCAAGAACCACTTTTAGTGCTATAGCACACTGGATGCGGTGCGACAAAAGTTCTAAATGGGTTTGTCGTGTGGCATCGCTCATGTGTAGACAGCAAATTATTTAAGTGTTTCTCACTCTTTTCTGACGTGAATGCTGTTACATTAAAAGTAAGTTATGCAAACAATTGATGAAATACGAGCAAATCGAGAAAACTTACTTTACTTGTGAATGTCTGTTGAGCCTGTTTGCCGAAGTGTAATGTTGTTGGACAACACATGTTTGCTACTCCTCAGAGAAACTACACATGCTATAATCGTCTTCTCTTATTTTGAAACAGATACTCTGCAGAGGCAAACGCTCTCGTCCATTCTTGTTCCTGCTGTCAAGAAATGACAACCAGTAAAAAGGAAGTGACTTTGACCTGCGCTGATGGATCAAACATCCCTCACTCGTATATTTACATCGAGTCCTGTGGCTGCAAAGCCTCTGACTGCCCCAGTCAATCACTGAGGAGACGTCGAAGAAGAGTGTAAAATCATCTTCAACCCTTCACAGTACACGTGTTCTTCTCATGACTGTCCCCCACGAGTTTCACTAGTGCAATGTAAACAAAATTTAAAAAATATTTCTATCTGTTCGTGCTATTGTTGTGAATCTGAAAATGTAAAAGCTTTAAAAATGTTGACGTCTCTCCATGCTGTCATGACAATGAAAACTCTTTTAGTCTGCTTTTAGTCTACTAGTTCTTAATAAACTATTGCACACTGACGTTTGCTGTTGTCTTTTTTATGTGAGATTTTCGGACAAAATGAACCGAGTTACCTTTAAGAAATGTGGGGTGCAGTTGTTTGTAGTTGTTGCTGATAAAACTGACTGGACATCAGGTCTCAGTGACTAATAATTGCGCAAAATAATTAGTATTTATATGCATTTTCACGAAAACTTACTTATTCAGAACACTTGCGAACCCATGAATTCATTCTCGTCCTAAGCAAGCGTGCACACAAAGTTTTGGACACGCCCAAAACATCTTCATATAAGGGCTTTCGACAACACAGCATTCCCAGAGAAAATATAAAAGGTATGTCCTAGCTGTAAAAAAATGGAGAACAATCTTTGCAATACAGAAATAAAAAAAATATATAGAGAGATTTTGGTGAATCAAGATTTGTTTGTAACAATTTACACAGATTACATGCACACGCGCATGCTTAGTGAACGTGATCCACTGTCCTGCTTGATCAGGTGTTCTGACAATTTATGCTACCCTATCAAATTTTGCTACCTCCATCCGCTCTCACTAAATCCTAGGTGTTTCGAGTCTGACGTCATCACACAAACGTGTTTTATGGGAAGTTTAACAATCATAGGTACTTTAGATGGTTAGCGTTATGGCAAGCTCACACTACGTGCAGTGGCGGAGCCAGACAATTTTCACAGGGGTGGCCAGACTGAGACCATAGCACACAGGGGTAGCACAGAAACTGATATCATCTTTTTTTTCCTATGTGGCAAGTCACTGTGGATCTAGTAGTGTTTCTTAGTCACTCACTCATTTATTAAACAGGCAGTGATTGTCATGTAGAATTACATCATGAAGATCCACATAAGCTTTTTAATGTATTACTAAACTGATTTTAAAAAAAGATCTGAAACAGTGTGGCATTGCAGAAGGTGGTGTCTTTTTAATTGGTGATAAAGCTCACACCATAATGACAATTTACACGACATAAGAATATACCAGAATGCACTTTTATCAAACAAACATTACAATATCACAGAAAAACCAAAATATAGTAACCTTAACATTATGGGCAAGCATTTCAAAAATATTCCTTTGCAATACTTTGCATATTATCATTTGGCTGCCAACTGCCAACAAAACATTTTAATTCTCTTTCAAGGATATGACACAGACAGACCACCACCATTATGCTAAATCAGCACTGAAAGTTGACTTTACTTTTAATGGCCTTCTACAACGCTCTTTTAAATGACACGGACACAGTGAAACTGTTTATAGCTTGCGACTTTCAGACTGCTAAGTTAACAGCCTAAATTAACTTAGCAAACTGTACCATGTCTGTTTCAACTTCAGCACGCCAGCCATAATATACATACATTAAGACAAGAAACATTTCAAACATAGTGAATAAACTTAATTATTCTTGTTAACTTACCTGTGACCTCTTCTCTCGCGGCGGGAAACAGACAGTCCTCCGACTGCACGCGCAAAGTCCGTTGGCGCACACGCGAACAACAACACTACTTCTTCTTCATCTGTAATTGTGTTGGTGGTTGAAATTCAAGTTGAGTGTATTACCGCCACCTTCAGTTTGGGTGGAGAAGTACTTGTTTGAGGTGCGTTGTTGAAATGCGTCCATATGGGAACAACTGTGTACAGAAATGGTTCCGCAAAAACGTTGCCGGCAAAGCGGTAGGGGGGGCCGGGGGGTTGGCCAAAGATTAATTTATGGTGGCCTTGGCCACCATTGGCCATCCCCTGGCTCCGCCCCTGACTACGTGACTTTTGGCTGGATTTTGCTGTCGCGGACAGATTTATAAGGTCTGCGACAAAACCTTCAGATCGCAACCAAATCGGTGCTCGTTTTGGTCGCCGAAGCTCGTTAAGAAGCAGGTGTGCAACGTGATCTGGATCTGTCTCGAGCTATCCCAGACGCTACGATATTTTCAAACCTGTTTGATATTTTAAACTGTTTGCGATTAAACGACCACGTGGAACTAATCTATGGAGCGAAATTTGTGCCTAAACTTAAACAAATCCAGCATTTAAAAAAAAAAAAAAACATTTTTTAAAAAAAAAAAAAAAAAAAAAAAAAAAAAAAAAAAAATTTAAAAAAAAAAAATGCAATTCGAGAGAAAATGCAAAGGTGTAACATATAAATGTACTGTGTTTAAGTCTCACCTTTTTATGAGATTCTCTCAGCTTGATTTTCTCACAAATGTGACCGTGCAGATTTTCTCACAAATGTGACCGTGCAGATTTTCTCAGTTATGCAACTTCTCCCAAAACAGCAGATAGTTCAATTGTTTGACTTAGATTTATATTACTGTTTTTTTGTGCTGGTTTATTTTATTGCAAAAATTGCCCAAATAGCTTGAAATAGCCAAAAAAATAGCAGCATTCATTTTAAACCTAAATAGGCTAATGGCAACCAAACAAAGCCGACGACTGACTGAAACAACTGTCACGACGATTTATTTGCTTTTCCATCTTTTATAGCCTAGAAAGCTCTCTACTTTAATGCCATAGTGTTTAGACATAATGTTAAATACTTTTTATCTATGAGTTGTTATGTATAAAAGTCAAACATATGTATCAGTGCAACTTTCATGCAGAAAAATCACTAACAACCGAGTCACATCCCAGAAAGAGCGCAAAATACTATACTGAAATCTTACAAAAAATTGACATATAAAAATATAAATAAATATAAATCAGGCCCGGTTCCTGCCAGGTGCAGAAGTGTGGACTAGCAGATATCCTGGGTGGGGATATACCCCAACCACACAGACAGTATAGCTGCAGACAAAATTAAGAGTCCATTTAAAAAGTATTTTCCTCTTTTTCTGATAAGAATGTGATTTGGTAAAATTATCATTTTTGTTTATTTCTGTGAACTTTTGACAACATTTCTCCCAAATTTCATATAATTTATTTTTATTTATTTGGAGAAAATGAACTGGTGAAAGCAGGTGAAAACAGAAAAGATGATCTGCATTTTTAAAACAGAAACACAGCAAAAACAAGTTCATATTTAGTTTTAAGCAACACAAAACTAAGAAAACGTTAGAAAACGTAAAAAAATGTTTTATGAAATAACCCAGATTTTTTTTAATTAGTTTGTTATCGTGCTCAGTCACTCTTGAGGTTTGCTTTTGTTGGAATTCAACAAACACTGCAGTATATGACTGCAATACATGCAGGATTTAAATGATTTATTTTTATATAAATATAAAAAACAGACAACATTTCATTGATGTTTTACACATTAAATAAAGCGGTTATGTAAACTGGACATAAATAGAAGCCTACAAAATAAAGCAGGCTAAGAACATTCCCCATTCACTGAACGATCACTGATTTCTGTTTAATTTCTTTTAATGAATTGAATGAATTAATCTGATTACACTGCACAATGAACTTTATATCGTGTCTGCTGTTTTTTATGTGGTATCGTGAGCGCGCATCGCGCCTAAACTGAACTATTTTGCACATTTTTTCGCTACCACCTGCAGCGTGAATTGGGGTGTTTGAGATGGAGAGAAACATTTATTTCTGAAGCGGGAGCTTTCAGTCATTACTGAAAGTCAATAGGTTAAAATCTAGCCTATATATTGCAAGCAAATAATAGCTGTTTGTTAACAGCACAAAATAAGACCGCAAAAACGAAGAAATGAATCTGATTGTACTGCACAATTAATTTGACATGCTTAATTTTACATCTGTGCAGTGCGTCTAAAATTCCTTTGCACAGTATTTTGCTTCCACCTGTAGCATGTAGCATGCTTCTCTGTTACAAACTAAAGCCAGAGCAGTGAAGTGAAGAGTGACGTTGCTTTCAGCCAATAGAAAATACAACAATTTTTGGTGTTATTTTTTGATTCTCATTAGGTGGGCAAGACAGATGTTTAGGGGGTTTCAGCCCACCCCTGCCCATGCCTAGAGCAAGCCCTGATATAAACACAAAATTATGTCAAAATTCCCTTATAAGAAAATATCCTTGAAAAAGTAGTTTGTTTTGTGAATGTAAACAGTTGGGAAACAAGAACGAGAGAATGAGATGGGGTGGAAGGGGTGACAACATTGCAAATGCATCCAGTTTGTTGTATGTTATTTGTATATTAAAACCAATGCATAATTCATTATTTATTATTAAGAACAGCAACTGATTATTATTAACAGTTTCAATAAATTTCATGAGACTAACTGAATGAAACTTTATGAATGAAATTAATTCAGTTTCTGGCACTGGCAAGGGTGGCACGCAAGGAAATGTTCATGGCTTCTTCCTATAGAAACTAATTCTCAATAGCACCACCTGCTGTTGCACATGCATTTGTGAGAAAATCTGCACGGTCACATTTGTGAGAAAATCTGCACGGTCACATTTGTGAGAAAATCAAGCTGAGAGAATCTCATAAAAAGGTGAGATTTAAACACAGTACATTTATATGTTACACCTTTGCATTTTCTCTCGAATTGCATTATGTATTTGTAAAACACTTTCTGTTTGTTTCAGAGTTTAGTTTCTTTTGCAAAAAAAGGTTGCGTTTGTTTGCAAAACGCTGGATTTGTTTGTTAAATTTAGGCACAGTTTTCGCTCCATACTAATCCAGCCAATCACAGTGCAGATGATATAAACGGAGGAAGGAAAATGAAATTAAACGTATTTTCGCTGATGATCGGGACCGCCTCTTCACCGAATGTTTTGTGGTGTGTGCACCTCGTCAGCGGTGTGTTGTGTAGTATGCGTGCAGCTATGACAAGACGACGACAGATGAGAAGGAACTTTGTTGTGTAGTATAAGCGCCATAGCAATTCAAGTTGTCTCACAGTCCCGTAGTGTCAGCTCGGCTTTAGGTTAGGGTAAAGGTTTCGTAAGACTTGAAACACCAAGGATTTAGTCAAAACCAACAAGCCACGCCCACGGATCTGAAACGCCAAGGATTTAACAGGACTAACCCCTCCCCCAACCCTTACACCTAAATTACCCCTCCCCCAATCACAACACGAGGGTAGCCAAATTCGATGGGTAGCATAAATCGACAGAACACCGGTCCAAACATCTTCCTCAGCAAACTCAGGACACACATATCGCAAACTTTGTAGTACTAAATATCCATCATGATTGTGTAACCACGTCTTCCAGAGATCCACTGACTAGTGGAGGTAAAACACTTTTAATGTTCACAATGCTTCATGGAATACCTTACAAATAAAAATACTTGAAGTTAATTTAAATAGCCCTCATTGGGAATAATTGGCCCACTGTTCAGTTTATAAACGTGTATTTTGTGTGAAGTAAAGTACACATAAAAAGCAGAATAAAATATACTTGTTGTACAGTGTAGTTCTCCACCAGAAACCTGACTGTTGTCTAGCGAGTAAGCCCACTTTTTAGAGGCATATCATGACTAAACTCTGGGACTGTCTTGAGAGGTTTTAAGACTATAGAAAAGAGAAATATATGGTGAAAATTAATCTCTGCAACCTGACATACCCAGAGCTCTTTAATAATCTTCAAAATAAATTATATTCATGTACATTTATGATACTAAATTTCCTACAGATAAGAGCATACATCTTCATAACATCTTTAAGACACAGGAACACTAGAATAAAGATATGGTATACTGTCCTTACTGGACACACGTTTGCCCTCAACGTCATTAAAAAAATCATCAAGACCTTCTGGAAAACATTCTGTTTTTGAATGCAGATTTAACGACGACAATAACACTTGTTAAATGTACTTGCTACGATTAAGGGCTGACAGACGTACGAGTGCATATTTACAGGGATTTTTGGTATAATGTTCTACATTGTTGGTACGGAAGCAGTTGTCCGGTTACAGCTCCTCTGCCATCTGAAGCAGAGAGTTTATGGCAGTATCCTTGTTTCCCTGTTGGGCCTCCAGGACGGTACGAATCACCTCCTTATCTAGGTTGGGGAACATATCCTGAAGGGCTTTAAGGTCCTCCTCACTACAGGCGGCGCTCTGTGGCACGACGGGTGGGGCAGCCGGCATCCCCATGGGAACCACGCTTTGGTTGTACATACCGGGAACACCTAGCAGCGGGATGACAATAGGGTTACTTCTGTACTGTTGCTTTTTTAAAAACACGTGACACGTGTCAATGACGATTACAGAAAATAATTTCATCCCTTGTTATGTTTATGGAACATTTAAGGGTTCTTAATGTGTAACATACAAACCTGCAATGGGCACGTAGCCAACTCCCTGCTGATATACTGTCGGCATCAGAACCACAGGCTGCGCTGGCATCATCATTCCAGCTGGCATTGACTTAAACAAAACACGAAAGAGACAGAGACTGAGAACATGACAGATGAAAAACAGAAATTCTGTTGTTTTCTCAGGCATCTCAGCACAAGTCTGAATGTTATGCTAACCAACAGCAAAAACACAATTGTGTCATCTTTGCATACATAGAATAAAAATCGTATGCTTACAGTGCCATCACAAGTTAATAAAAATAATGACCTCAACCTTTTATCACTCTCTAACGATTGTGTTATGGCAAAATCATAATAGAAAAATGGAAGAGAAACGCAAATTCTTCACCAGATACAAAGATAAAGTTTAGACACTATCTCACGATCTAGCTAAATATTGGTTTCATTGAAGATCCATATCAATTAATATCAATAACGTTATCAATTCAAGCATTTGAAATGAATATTAACTTCACAATATTTGAAATTTGCGGCTCAAATTGTTGTAAATGTGCACGGGGGAGGGGCTTACTGATCTAGAATAGCGATGTAATGGTGTGAAAAGTTCAGATCACGGTTATCAATATTATCACGGTTTTATTAACATGTTCTGGAAAAAGTACTTGTAAACTGAATAACATATTAGTCATAGCACGTTGGGGGCATGAAGTAAAAGTTTCCTAGTTCAGATTAAACAACCCAAATGTGCACATTTTGGGATTAAAGTCCTTATTAGTGAAGCACTGTCATCACAAACTCACAGGAGCAGACGTGAATAAATAGGTGCGTCTCGCGTTATTTTGTTCCGAATGGCAATACTCCTGATTTACTCTCCTGACATAAATGAACAAAACCCACGTTTCATGTTGCATATCTACTTTATACTCTTGATAACTTTGTTTAATGCTGGACAGGGTTTTCAAGCCGTAACACTGGTACGGTGTAACGGTAATTCAAATATGACACGGTAATACTGACCTTTGGACGTTATTATCACGGTAAACCATTAAACCGGTAATCGTGACATCCCTAATCTAGAATAAACATTAGATATGTGCACGCAAAGTGTAAATATTCGTACAAATGCCATCTCTTTAGACTGGACATACTTACTGAATGTCACACCTAACGTCCTGACTAGATTTCGACTGTCCAGAGTCAATCATTTGATGTTTAACCGCTACAGAACCATAGACAGAAGTATTGATGAAGTCAGGACTCACAGCAAAAGACATGACCAGATTAATCATGCCTTCTTTATCATCTCCCTGTCTGCCGCTCAAACTGTACCACTCATCCACCACGCTGCCCTCCTGCAGACCCTCTGGGATTGTCACGTGTGTCCATGCGATGCGATCATCCATGGAGAACGCCCGCTGTCAATCAACACAATTAACATCAATCATCACTTCAAACCGGTCAGTGCAAGCGATTAAATCAGCAACAAAAGGCAAGTACGTTCGTGAAGTATGTTTATTCGATTCTGACCTCATCAAAGATCTCCAGATAGAAGGAGTCCACTCCAGGTGGTACGGTGCACTGAATCACTTTGTTCCAGCGTGGGTTCTTTGCGCCGTTGTGAGCTGTCGGCGTCTCATAGACGGCGTATCCGAGTCGAATCCGGCAGTAAGGGTCCATGCGCGTCATACCGTAGTTCTTTGCGAGCTTTGCCTGTGAAAACAGGAGTTTGATATTTATATATAAACCGGTTTTAGATTTAAAGTTATATTTGTAAATGAAAATATATATTTTAGTTGCGGCGACAGGTTCATTTCTTTCAAATCGTTTAATTTTCTCAACATGCCATTTGAAGGCTATTAAAAATATATCAATCATAAAAAATATAATATACGCCTTATATTGCGCTGCTTAAAAGTAGCAGGACATTCAGTTTTACATAACAAAGAGAAATAAAACAAACAATCTAATGTTAACTGTTGAGATGTAGAATAAAACGTGTTTTTCAAGCATTTTCCTAAAAATATAATAACTTGCTTTACATGTAGCGTTATAATAAAAAACAGTCATTTAAACTGTAAATGTTTTTTTCAAATAAATAAATTGAAGTCAAAATGATTCTGCTCGATCTGACTGATCAGTAAAGTCTGTTGAAGTTTAACAGTTATACTCGCTGTTCTGGGAACTGGTTTGCGAAATGAAAATGGTTGGCTAACTTTAGTAAAGAAGTCACCCGACAAAGCATTATAATGAGTAATCAGGACATGCAGATGTACCTGTACAACCGTGACACTGAGACGGCCAGCGGCTCCAAGAGACCCTCCGAACTGCAGCTGCCGGGCGGCCTGGGCGTCTAACTGCACCTGCTGCTGCTGCTGAGTCGGTGCGATCCTCAAGAAGTCCTGAGGCAATTCACCAACAAAGACCTGAAAACAGCAAAGAAATTCGTTTTAGATTAGAGAATATTGTTCAGAATTAATCCTAAGAATTCAACCGCAGTATATTTTGTATCTGTATATTGTATATCAGTTGTGTACACCCTTCTAAAATAAAACAATTGAACTTGTTAATGGTTTCCATTAGTGTTGTAGTCGAGACCACCAAAACAGAGACCGAGAACAAGACAAGACCAAGGCGGGCAGAGACCGAGTCGGACCAAGACCAGCACTCACAAAATTCATTCAAAAGATCCACAAACCACTAAAAGTCATAATAAAATAATAATTGAAGTAACTTGTGTGATTTATTGTGCAGAAATGTATGTGTCGGATGTTTTATGTTCCATGTTTTATCACCCACTACTGTAACATATAAAAAAATTGTGCAGGTAAACATTCCAACAACTAAACATAAAAAATTGGTGAATGCCCAAGATCAATTTAAGTCTGCGACCTTCAACAAAAACGAAACATTCAGTGACTTCATTAGGAGCATTGCTTTTTTATCTAATCAATAGCAAAACAGCTGTGTGTTGCTCAGAAATACACAAAAGTTCAGATTTGTTTGGGACTAGCCAAAATAGAACAAAAACTTGTTTAATTGTGTCTAAAACTTAATTCACTTATTAACTCGATGTTTATTGCATAATTATACAAAATCAATATCACATCAGATTGTATAAAATAAAAAAACAAGATCTCATACAAGTACCTTTTTTGCAATCACATCTGGGATATTGTGGGCGTTTGTGTGTGTTCATTTTGTTGACAGATTTCTTTAAAACAATCCCCCATTCCTCTCTTACCAGCAGTAAGAGTAACACAAGTAACAGAAGAATCAAATAAGGAACAAGTGGTGAATGCTTTTAAACCCCGAAATTTGACAATCACATGAATGATGTTAACACAAAAATCAGACAATGCACCAGCAATTTAGTGTAATTCCCACAGTTGTGGTGTTGACCGGTCTTGAAATAAAATACACAGACCACTAAGTCTGAGACTAGTGTTGTCAAAAATATCGATATTTCTTTAAGTATCGATACTGAAGAATCTGAAACGGTTCCAATACCCATGTCCCACATATCGATATCAGCTGCGCGTTCCCGCTCTCTTTCTCTTTTCCGACAGTGAGTTAACACACACTGCACGTGAACGCATAACAACAGAGCCCCGCCTCCTCTCACAGACTTGACTCGTTTGCGGCAGTTAAATAGTGTTTATGTTAGAAAAGATGGCCAGTCTCAGTAACACATCTGGCGTGGTGCACGCTTGTTACGCTTCCCGTGTTTACCATAGCGATTAGGGATGTAACGATTCACCGTGAGCCGGTTGAAAATCGGTTATAATGAGCAACGATTCAAATCGGTTGAGGCTTGAACTGAATCGCAATACATTTTTTGAACAGCAGGGGCCGCTATTTTCACTGCAAACCTAAACGTGGATGCTGATATTTCTTAAATGCAAAAAAATCCAAGAAAAGCACAGACAGTATTAGTTTGTTTATATTAAAGAGACTTTTTCTATTATTAATTTGTTATAAAATTGCAGTTTAGTTTTGTTATTTGAAATAAAACATTATTTTATCATACAAAGAAACGTGAAGCATTTAAGAAATAATGCAAGGGAAGTTGTTCCAACTCATTTTTTCCAAATAAATCATGAGTAAATCGTGAATAAATCGCATCGTGAGATCAGAATCGTGACTCGCATCGCATCGTGAGCTGAGTGAATCGTTACATCCCTAATAGCGATCCATGTATGTGCGCTGATCAATAATTTCACACACTCGTTTCATTCGCCCTGGTTATATGTTGTTTATGTTAGTACAGAGTCTCCGCAACAGTTCTCATGTTTAATGCACGTGTTTCTGTCTTTATGTGCGCTCATCAATGATTTCATCCACTCGTCTCGTTAAGTTGATGTTTGAAATAATGCTGGTGCGGGTAAAGTCTCCGCAACAGTTCTCGCGTGTGATACACATTTGCACTCCAGTGTTTACCATAGCGCTCCATGTGTGTGCGCTGTTCAATGATTCATCCACTCGTCTCATTCGCTCCAGTTAAAAGTTGTTAATGTTAGAAAGATGTCCAGTGCGGAGTCTCTGCAACAGTTCTTGCGTTTAAAGTTTGCGTTTCTGTCTATATGTGCGCTGATCAATGATTACAGTATGGGCCTATGTGAATAAAAGCCAATTTAGCCAAATAAAAATGTAGGCTATTAACTAACATTAATGAACAATGAATGAGCAATACATGTGTTCAAGTATTTATTAATCTCTTTTAAATGTTAGTTAAAAAATACAACTATTTATGTAAGCTCCCCTGTTGAAAAATCCAGTATATGCTGGGTAAGGTATGTTTTGATCGATGCTGGTTTGATCTTAAACCAGCGAAGAACCATCTTAAATCAGCATATGACCAGTTTAAACCAGCACAAACCAGCAAACCAGCATCAAAACATACCAAACCAGCATAGGCTGGTTTTTTCAACAGGGTCTGGGTCCATTAATACTGACAAATACAACTTTGATTTTAAATAGTAAATGTATTCGTAAAATTAACATTAGATTAACAATTAATAAATAATGTAAAAATATATACCTCATTGTCTAGTCTTGTTCAATTTTACTTCAAATAAAATTTAAAAAGGCCTATATTGCTATTGCTTATTAGGGCCTTATTATGGCAGTTTATTCCCCGTGGTATCGAAAATGGTATCGAATATCGATATTTTTTTAGGTATTGAATCGAAGTTAGAAATTCCAGTATCGTGACAACACTATCTGAGACCAAGACAAGGCCGAGACCAAAGACAGTCAAGACAGAGACAAGACCATCAAAAGATGGTCTTGAGTACTACAACACTAGTTTCCATTACAAATACCATTATGACCCATCAGCTGTTTACCAATGAAACCATTACATCATTTCTGTATGTAGTGTGTTTTGGGTCTCATTCCAACAGGATTTTATTTTCTGATCTATTGGCTCCTATCCACCACATTCATGTCACCAATCGAACCCGACACATTACCAGTAGAGACGCACCACATACCATTATGGTTTCCATTAAAACCAATACAATTCTCATTACACCCATTAACATTGGAATTTCTGTGACGCTATATTTTAAGTTATTTCTAAGAACACATTTATACGAACTGATTTTACGAAGCATTACATAAAAGTCACTTTGTAAAACAAGAGATAAGCGCATCATCATCAAATCCAAAAGCTGACAGACATGTTATTGTTTATGTCTTGCGTTGTTGTGAGATGTGACAGCGTGAAGTTGTATTGTCATTTCAATCGTCATTGTCGTCTATCATCTGTATTGTCATGTGTTTATTTGTAAATATAATGATCTAATATTGCGCAAATTCCGAATGGTTATTGTCATTATGGGAAAATGACGCGCATCTCTTGTTATAACAGTGCACAGTAAGAAAAAGGTCTCACCTGCCCCCTTTGCGTACTCATCGTTGTTGCCATGTTGACCGTAGATGTGATATAGATGTGTTGCTGTTCAAATAAAGACACAATTAAAACAAATATTACACAGCGATGTGTCAGCTCAGCTCGAGAAATGAGGAAGCGAGTGACCACACCAGCCCCGCCCCACCGAGAACTTCAGAATAAAAGTCGCTGTTAGACGATTCAGAACAGATGATGTTTCAAGTAGTAAAGTAGAATTACATTGAAATAAAAGGTTAGAAATGTAGTTCTCAATAAAATAAAATATCAGAATAAAAATTCTATATTCTATATGTATCATTAATCAAAGCTTGAAGTGGCATAAATATTTAGTTACTGTAAACAATATATCACATTTGCTCGTTTTGTGGACTATATGGTGGCAGAACACTATTTCAAAATGGAAACGACATGAAACCATTCAAAATAAAATGCTCTGTTTTTATGCATATTCTTGTTGTGTTGGATTAATGAAACTACTTCACTGGTGTATCCATGTTCATTTTGCCACTCAGTATCTTCCTCTGTCGTATCAGCGTTTGTGTTTTTTATTCTGCAAAACCGGCTATGGTTGTATAGACATGATAATGAGGTGGTTTTACCTGTGGAACACGTTTAAAGTTAAAGGAGGGGTTTAAAATCTAAATTCACTTCCTGATTCAATATTAGGAGCTCCAATTTTCTGATGTGCAGTAAGGTAAGACTGCTGATTTAAGCATTTTCTGGAAAAAAGCTTCACCTTAGATGCAATGCTGTATGTTTAGGTAATGTAGTATTGTTTACCTGGATAACAATGTGGAAATATGGTTAAATGACACAAGACACCTGCATTGCGTGGTGATATATATTTAGTTGGTAATTTACTCCTACAGGTAAAATATTTTAAAGGATATCATTTTGACGTTACCTCTCACGGTGTGTTGTGAGAATCAGTGTCGATTACACTTTCGCACGAAAAGAGAAAAGAACAAATTGAACATAGAACCAGGAAATCCAACCCAAAAGCCAAGCTGTCATCTCCCAGGGTTGCCAGGTCCGTTGGATGTAGCTAATTTGACATTGAACAAAGTATTATATTAATACAATTTTTTTGAAAATCGTGACCGTATATCAAACCGGCTAGTATAAATAATAGTTTCGATAGGAACAGGCCCACTACGGTTATGCTTAAATAATACAGTGAATTTCAGGTAACGTTTTGTCAGTAAATGTTTAAGTCTAATTATAAAGTATATGAATTATTGAACAACAGCCATACAAATGGCAATGACGAAAAATAACATTATTCATAACGACTAATGACAATCTGTGGCATATCTTGAGTATGGTAATGAGGGACTTTTTCACGAAGACCTGGCAACTCTAGCAGTCCGCCCAGAACGTCTCAGGAAGCTGCCGACGCGTAATGTTGTTGTGATGAAATAATGAACGTGAATCCACCGGACTTAACTCTTTTTCTTTTGAATTATGAACAGGATCCAACTAAAACGATCCAGGATATTAAGAATGGCCCTTTCAGACCCCATGCAACCGGAGGACAAAGACGAGCCGTTTGTTCTGAGAGCGCTCAAGATCGCAATGGTCGTGGCTCTGTACTGGTTCATCTCCATTACTATGGTCTTTCTCAATAACGCTCTGTTAGACAGCAAGGAGCTGGATGCACCTATATTCGTCACGTTTTTCCAGTGTGTGGTCAGCGTGGGACTTTGTTGGCTCATGCATTTTCTGTCCAAGCTGTGTCCGGGGCGCGTGGATTTCCCCTCTTTGAAACTGGATCTGAGGGTGTCCAGGGAGTTGCTGCCTTTGTCTGTGGTCTTTATAAGCATGATCACATTTAACAACCTGTGCCTGAAGCACGTGGGAGTTGCCTTCTACACCGTTGGCCGATCGCTTACCACTGTATTTAACGTCATTTTATCGTACTTCGTTCTAAAACAGACCACGTCTTTTTACGCGTTGCTGTGTTGTGGATTCATTCTGGGTGAGTTTCATTCGCATCAGCTCTATTTTCTCTGCAGCCGGGTACATAAGTAAAAAGAAAATACTTTCGTGTCACAGATTATTGATATTAACATGTCATGAAGACAGTGTAGTTTATGAATGGAGAAAAATGCAGCCATACTAGCGCAGAAGTCCCGCCTTCCTGGAAACAACCAATCATCAATCGATAAAGACTCACAGTCGCTGTGGGGGAGGGGCTTTGTACGGAGAGTTGTGAAGCGCTGGAGCGACCTGGAAGTGTTTATGCGCAAATTGAGCTTAAAAAACGACATTGTGTTACAATTGGTGCCATGTCTAATTGTTTATCAGAAATATTTTGTTTAATTGTGACCTTAGAGAGCAAATTCAATACATTTCAACAGAATTTCCTAAAATGACTATTTCTGCATTCGGCTATACATGTATGCTGATATGTAGAGTGTGATTTTTTCTGTATAATGAAATACCTGGATGGCCTACCAAAAGATTTTTAACGAAAGCACAGAATACTCAACCCAACCTTGAGTTTTTAAGAGATCATCTCTATTTGATAAGACTCTGAACGATTAGAAACTTAAATTGTTTGTTTGTCTGAGAATTACAAGAACTAGACATGACTTTCACACAACAGGATAAGTTCATATTCATCAGCCATTTGACATGTTTTGTAAAAGCAGCAAACCTGGTGGCACTATTCTTTCTAATGTATTTACATTTAGCGATCTTGAGCATCCCATTGATTAACACAACACATTAGAAATCTATCCTGACATTGCTTTTTTTCCCTTAGGTGGTTTCTGGCTTGGTGTGGATCAGGAAGGGGTGGCCGGCTCCCTGTCCTGGACGGGCGTCATTTTCGGTGTCCTGGCCAGTCTGTGTGTCTGTCTTAATGCCATCTTCACAAAGAAAGTGATGCCTGTGGTGGACGGAAATCTATGGAAGCTCTCTTACTACAACAACCTCAACGCCTCGGTGCTTTTTATACCGCTCATTGTGGTATTCGGTGAAGTGGGAAATTTGTCTCAATTTACCCGACTGACACACTTACATTTTTGGGGCATGATGATTTTGGGTGGAGTCTTCGGTTTTGCCATTGGTTACGTAACAGGACTCCAGATCAAGTTCACCAGCCCGTTGACGCACAATGTGTCAGGCACGGCCAAAGCGTGTGCTCAGACGGTGTTGGCAGTAGCGTACGACGCCTCCAGTAAGAGCGTGCTCTGGTGGACCAGTAATATGATGGTGCTGGCTGGATCATTTGCGTACACGTGGGTCAAAGGACTTGAGATGAAGAAAATTAAAGCACCTGTGGACACAGAAAGCACAACTCCTCTAAAGACTAAAGAAGACTCCGGGGTGTAGAAGTTTTTTTAAAGCCTTTAAAATGCCTTTATTTTAGAGACAGTTTGTTTTGTGAATCTACCTGTTTTATACTATTATATGGTTGTTTGATCATTTGACGTATTTAAATGAATGGTTGGAAAATATTAAAGCAGCTCGTTTATTCATAACATTTGTTTAATATCATTTTTTACCTGACACGTTAAACTTGTCGCATAATTTGGGGCAGTCGTGGCCTAATGGTTAGAGAGTCGGACTCGTGACCAGAAAGTTGCCGGTTGGATTCCCAGGGCCGGCGGGTAACGACTGAGGTGCTTGAGCAAGGCACCTTACCCCTACTTGCTCCCCAGGTGCTGCAGTGATAGCTGCCCACTGCTCCGGGGGTACGTGTGTTCACCACTTGCTGTGCGTGTGTTCACTACTCTCTGGATGGGTTAAAAGCAGAGGTCACATTTCGGGTATGGGTCACCATATCTGACTAATAGGTCACTTTCACTTACTTACTAATACACACCATTGTCATATTATCATATGGTGTTTAAGTGGTCTGAAAGTTCTAAAATTGCAAGGGTCGTTTTGTGTAGCCAAGTTTAAATGAATGTTTGAGGGATGAAAGTTAGCTTTCATATGCAAAAGGAATGGGACGATATATCGTGCAATTCTTATGCTCGGTTTCTCAAAGAATTACAGATAAATGCCGCCACATCCGAAAGCCAGAGGGCGCTCTCGAAGCAGAAACTCTGAATATTGGACATAGAAGAAGAACGATTTACACAGGTTAGGTGTGTCCGAAATCGCACATTTACGCCATTTTGTAGTATAAATAGTGAGAGTAGTGCGTTCAAATTGAAAATTCTTAAAAAAGAAGTGCACTTTAAGTAACAGGACGATGCACTTTTAATAATACCCTTCTTAAATTCATACACTACATGGTTGAGTGCATAGTACTGTACAAGTGCATAGTGTATAGTATGTCATTTGGGACATTCTTGAAAAGAACAACAAAAAAAATCTTAATAACATTCCAAGAACTCCAAATAGCAGCAAAACAAAAATAAGCAAAATAAACATAAATTAGAAAAATGAACACAAATAAATACAAAAATACAATACAGTACAAGGGGCTTAATCACCATAAAATACATTCAAAAGATTACATAGTTTGAGGGCTTTTTTATGATGCACGAGTTTTAAAGATTTGACGAAGATCGTTAAATCTTTCTGAAAAAGTAAGAAAGTGTGTAGGGAGGGTATTAAAGAATCGGCATTTATGAATAAAGTAATTGGCCAAAATCACAATATTATTAACCAAAAGTTCGACATCACAATTCCGACAAAAATAAATATTTTAGTCAGGTATTACATATTTCAAACGTTGCCAACCATAAAGGTCATCCCAGAGTTTTGTAGAGAATTTGCATAAATAAAACAAATGTTCCAACGACTCTATGTCAGCTTCACAAAGGTGCACTCATTACATCCACGATTTACACACGTAGTTCCAGGAAATGCCAATGGTCATATTCTATAGCTGTTTTTCAAACCTTTTCAGCTATTTTCATGATAATAAAATATATAATGATGATGTTTGACGAGTGTTGCTTTTTCAAATGCACGTTATAAACGGCTCAATCTCGCACTGCTTTTAGATCGAGCACAACTTTCTACTGATCAAAGAGCCGTAGTTCACAGAAGAGCTGTGCATAAAACACAGAATCACCCTGGACAGGTATAATTAGTGTGAATCGCGATATATATGGTCCCAGATTCATCATAATTTGACACCTTTAAAGGTTTGGCACTTTTTGTAGAGTTTTAAAGCTGAGGGATTCCAGTGATATGTTATGCAATAAGCGAGAATATGAGTTTGCTTGTGTCCTCCTGCTTTTCTCGTCTGTCTTTATTCTTCACAGGTTTTGTTTTACAATGTCTGCTGCGAAAGAGAAAGAGGACAAACGTGTCATTGCAGTTTATATTTCAGAATGGGCGAACACACCCGTATTGATGACACGCCTCAGAGGGCGAGCAAAGCGATAGAAAGTTTCAGGTTGAAAAACAGCTTTCTGTATCAGAACTACTCGCTTGACAATGAACATTTGCCCGTGAATTGTTGCTCTTATTCCATTCTTGGGTATACTCAAATTTAGCTGGGTTTGTGACTCTCTGGCTGATGTTGAGGAATAGTTGAAGCTTGCAAGCATTAAATGATTCATACTTGAAATGTCTAAACCTATAACAGAAGAATAACTTTTCTTACGGAAACAGCTTTATTGCATTGCTTAAAGGAATAGTAGTTCACCCAAAAATACAAATTCTGTCATCATTTACTCACCCTCAGGTTGTTCCAAACCTGTATAAATGCCTTTGTGTTTAGCAGAACAAAGACCTGTATACAGGTTTGGAACAACCTGAAAGTACAAACTGAGAGAGTAAATGATGACAGATTTTTTGGTGAACTATCCCTTTAATGAAATATTAGTTTTTGATTAACTTTGTACTTTATGAAATACATTTATGATGTTGTTGCTTTGGCACACTAAAGACAGTAGTGTCAATTTACTGTTAAAAATAAAACGATTTTAGCCAAAATTACCAGTATTGTTCTCTTTTTTTGGCACATTTGTACTAAACAGCTGGCCCATTTTACCTGAATGTTGTGCTGTGGCTCAAGAAGGTACCCGTTGATACTCTAACTTAAATTTTAAAACAATTGCACTTTTTCATATCTATCTATCTATCTATCTATCTATCTATCTATCTATCTATCTATCTATCTATCTATCTATCTATCTATCTATCTATCTATCTATCTATCTATCTATCTATCTATCTATCTATCTATCTATCTATATACATATTTAAGAGACCCAAGTTAATTTATAAAAATATCATTAGATCATAGCTTATTTGATGGTATTATAAGTCATTTACCATACGTGACCTATTTTAGCTGACTTCGCCCTAATATTTGGAGAAGCAGTTTTGAACAAACCATTTAGATTTCATATAATCAGCTTGTGAATATAGGCTCAACGTGTGCATCCTTTTACAGCAAATAAACAGACCTAAAGATCCTTTCAATACGTGTTGCTGCCATATATTATTTACACGTATACTGATAATATGAACTTGACTAATAATAAACTTGATAATGAGATTTAATACATAATGAGATTAAACATTGCGGTTATTACAGTGTTAATAGAAGAGTTTAATAAATGTTGTACAACAGGTTCATTTAAAGGGCATCTTGTTGATTTTTGTTGACCTCGCTTATGGCTAAATGTTGTGGAAAAGTTTGCATATAATAGACAGTGAAATATTGCATTAAGGGGTTCGTTGAAGAGTCTGGTTTTTAAAACAGATGAATATTGTGTGATGTTTTGAATGAGAAAATAATGCAAGAAGGTCACCAGTCAACACCACCATCAATTTCACTGTAACATCAGTGGTACTTTACAAGCTGGTTCAACCCATTTTTACACATTTTTCCTGTGAGCAGGTAATTTCTGTGACCCCGATCCGCATATTTGAGTATGCACGCTTTGTGTCAGGACTTATTAATACTGCTTTGCATTATGCCCTGAACTTCATTTCTGAAGTAGTTAAGTTTATTGAGCAAATGAGAAGATAAAGCAGACTGTATGACAGGAGATTTAGAAACCAAACAAAACACCACAGGCCAGCAGCGGTCTACAAAGATCCTTTCAACATAAATGATTTGACTCGATTAGCTAGAGCACATTGACCACAAAATAAAAGTGCTAAAGAGGGATTTTTGCAGAAATGCTATATAGAAGAAACATTTTTGTTGGAAGCTGAAGCCAAATGTTTTGTAAGGAACCATTTCTTTCTTAGGCCGTGATCAGACTTGACTTCTTATTTGACAAGAAAAAGTTGACAAAGGCACTTTTTTAGTAAAACAAAACGCTGGCAGCGTAACGGAAGTCAATTTGAATTATAAACAGAGAGCGTATTTGCAATAACTAATCACATATTTAAAAACTATAAAACTAATTTATCGCTAGAAATGCAAAAGTCATTGAAAGTGAAAATTAAACTTACATTTATACAAAACTATGCTCCAACGGGCGTTTCGGCCGCCATTTAATTTTTTCGAGCTTGAGCCTTCTCGACCAATCACCTTCCTCGCATGTTGTTATGGAAACGACAGGTCTCTGTCATTGGTTAGCTGTGAAAAATGAGCTTGACGTACGGCGTTTTTTCAGAAAAGTTTTTTAAACCTTAAAAGACGCTCTGAGCTGCAGAAAAAGACGCCGGCGCTGGCATTTAAAAAAGCGCTCAGGACATGTTTGAAAACACGGTTTACTCCATAGGATTATAATGTAAAACAGACGCTAGCAGCTTCAAAAAAGAGATCAAGTCTGAACACGGCCTTACTGTGTTAAAGTCAGTACCTTTTTCCTCTACTACACTCTTAAGGTGCTTCAAAAGGTTCTTCGATGCCGTAGAGGAACCTTGTGGTTCCATGAAGAACCTTTCTGTTTCACAAAACATTCTTTGTGGTGGAAAAAGGTTATTCAGATTATAAAAAAATAAGAAAGAGATGGTTCTTTAAACTTAAGAACCTTTGACTGAATGGTCATTGGCATCGCTGTGAAGAACCTTTTAAGTACCTTTATTTTTAAGAGTGTTTCTGTTTTTCCCCACAAAAGGTTTTTATGGGTGTCTTTATGCAACCATGCAGCATGAGGAAAAGAGTTTAGTAAAATTTGTAAAAACTGGGGCCTCATTTATAAAATGTTGCATAGAAACCGTCCTAAATTTGATTCATTTCTAAAAGTGCGTATAGCCTATGTGTGATTTATAGAATGTACGTACGCACAGAAAACGTGTATACGCGATCTTGAAATTGCACGCAGCTGAACAGTTTTAGATCTCCACCTTATAATGATGTCTAATTAATGTCATTGACAGATATCAGAGCACCTGTCAACATCCAAATCCTTTACGAGCGGCAAGAATGGGTTATATTTCCAAAAACAGACAAGCGTACGTCTGTACTTTTCCACATGGATTTTTGCATACGCAAACTCTACGATGAAATCCGTACGTACACATGTTTTATAAATGTGGCCCAGAAGAATATCAGTAAGATTCCTTAAATTTACATAAAGTATATATTCCAGCTAAAAGAAAAATGTGAAAGTCTTGTAATTACACATCTGAACGAGGTTTGACCCAGAGAAAAAAAGCATGTTGATTGTTGCTTGCACTCGGCAATTTACATTGTAAATTACTGAACGTGTCTAATGTTCATGCAGAGAGACAGATGAGTGTGATGGAGACAGGGAGGAGGGGAGACAGTTGAATGTGTCATCATCATACTGATAAAAGTCACAGTGTTCATTGTTAAAGACAGACAGACAGACAGACAGACAGACAGACAGTCTCAGCTTTAGTCAGACATGGTAAAGCTTTACAGGTGTCTGCTCATCTTACTGGGTAAAGTACAACATGTATTATCCTTCAATTGTTATTTTACATTTCTCTTGGTTTACAAATTCATATTTAATTTAAATTAATTTGTAAAATGTCTAATTTAGTTATTATTTAGTTCTCTTTCGTGGATTTACAGCCCATTGGAATGTGGTTGGAATATCTGAAATACTTCTTGCAATACAGGGAAAAAGTCTTACTGTATGTGCTTTATTTTTCTCAGATTATTGGCCAGATTGACATTTGCGCTTTTTGCATGTCATTGAATCTGTGTTTCTTGGTTGCTGTGTGATTTTTACAATTCAGATTTTCCTATCAGAGTTCATATAACATTTGACAACTAAAGTGCCTCAAAACGTTTCGGGCCTCTCCAAACAAATTTAATGCGCTAAATTTAAGTACGCTAATTTAACATGACAATAACTCGATTAAAGTGAGCTACTCGTTAAACTTGTGTGATGGGAACTGCCTTCAAATGTCCACAAAAATCCCCCCGATAGAAATTAATTTTTTAACTTTCAACTTTTGGAAAGTTAAGGTACATTAGAAATTTACACAAATTTACTAAATTCACTTTTCTGAGCAATCTGTGTCCAAATACTTTTTGGACCTTTGCTTGTACATGATTTGACAATCTGCAGACCTAAATATTCAAGGACAATAGAAAAATTTAATACACTGATTTAATCTCAAGATCACAAAAACCAGCAAGCATGGCACAAATCATCATCATCATGTAGATATTTTATTAAATACCAACAATATCAAAGTGTGCTCATTAGATTTTACATGTGAAAAAAAATATGTTTAATTAAAAGGTCTTAGGTAATTTAAAAAAATAATAAATGAAAGTGCCACTCAATGTAAGGTTTTTGCAATTCAAATAAGCATTAAAGGAGCAAGGTGAAGATTTTAGTGGCATCTAGCGGTGAGGCTGCGAATTGCAACCAACGGCTCACTTCACCCCTCCCTTTCGAAAGAACTACAGTGGCAGACACAGGACAGATGTTGTCTTGTTTTCACTTCTTTGCCGAAGGAGATAATGTATTTACGAAACAAGTTCTGTAGAGCAGTTTGTCTGTTTAGGGCTACTGTAGAAACAACATGGTGAATTCATGTAAGAGGAACCGCGGTGTATGTAGATAGAAATAGCTCATTCTAAGGTAATAAAACATAACGCTTCATTATGTAAGATCTTGACACACCTCTGAAGACATAGTTATGTATATTATATTGCATTTCTGTTGATAGATCATCCCAAAAATTACACACTGCACCTTTAAAGATAAGCACATTTCTAACACTGTGTCTACACCGGATGCGGCGCGATGCGACAATATAATGTAACATTTTATCCACACCGGACGTGGCGCAGTGCGGTGTTATGTGGTCCGGTGTAGACACGGTGTTACACATTTGAATCCTGTGTTCACCAGTGTGTGTTTTTTTTGCAGCGTTATTATCATCAATTCATGAAGTGACAAATGGATTACAAGGTGGGAATCTTTTATTTTAGGTTCACTTCATTTTTACACTTTGTTGTGTTAGCTTAAATTAGCAACTATGTGCCTGTGACCAAACAGCCCCTTTGATGACAATAAATATTTTAGTTAAAGAGTACATAACTAGGGATTTTTAAGGTCCTACTTTGGTTTATGGAGTGTCCAACAACAAGTTTACGTCCATAGAAGGTGTAAAAACACTATTATTTCATAACAATAGCTAGTTACTTTTACCTTACTTCTTGAATGACTCTCAAATGATTAGTTAAGAAATTCATCAGTCTAATCCCCTCCTTTCAGCTAGCCTAGTCTGATGTGATTGGTCAGATGGTCTAGTCTGCTGTGATTGGTCTACTGTGAATGAAGCTCACGAGCTACAGTGTTTGGGGAGAAGAGTGAAGTTTTCGCGCGCAGTCCTAGCAAAAGTAAGCGGGGACTATATGTAGTGACGTAAATCCGCGGCGGTTCGCGAATCGGACTAGGGACGACTCGTTTGAGTGATTCAGAGTCGAGTCCATTTTTTCCAAGCCCATAACTTTATTATTCATTCATACAACTTGACAGACTGCTTACTTTCAAACATTGCAACATTAAACACCGCATGAAATGTCATTTTCATGATCTCATGTTATGTACTCTTTAAAGACCTGTGACGGCCTCAGTGTTTACTGTTTTTAGAATTACTTTCATCAGGTGAAGAACTGGCAAATGAATCTGAAAGAGAGAGTCTAACTACACTCTCTTGTCGTTCCAAACTCATCACTTACATCTTTCATCCATTTCCAGTAAATTTGGCAAGAGGGGGAGCTGCTACACAGTCATCGACCTACACCGACGAGACTGCTGACAAAGCTATCGATGGCAATCCAGACAAGAAGTGCGCAGAAACCGTTATTGGAAATAACCCGTGGTGGAGACTGGATCTGCGTGATGTATATCATGTGAACAAAGTCGTCATCACCAACAGATTTATCTGCTGTTCAAGTGAAATAAACGGAGCAGAGATTCGCATCGGAAAATCTCTGGAGAAAGACGGCAACAACAATCCCATGTGAGTGTCTCTTTCAGTCGTATCGGTGTTTATGTTCATTAGAGTCCAGGCAGATGCAGTTGAATTGATGCTCGATGTAAATATTTTAAAGGGGTCATATGGCGTGAACACATGTTTTTCTGTGTCTTTGGTGTGTTATAAGTTGCCCATGCATGTATTAGACACGTAAAATTGCTCAAATGAAAGTGTGGGAACAAAAGAGTCATTCTATGTAAAAGCGAATGCTCACCCAGACCTGCCTGAAACGCCTCGTGTAACCACACCCCCACAAATCTACATCAGCTGGTGGTCTGATTTGACTAAGACCGCCCAAATGTATACTCAAGTAAAGTGGGCGTACCTGTCAGTACAATTGAAGAGGAACCTGATGTTCCAAATATGGTAAGAGGCGTTACATTTCCCTCACACGCTTGCAGTATTCCACCAATCACTACGCACTGGTGAACTGGCCAATCACAGCACACCTCGCTTTTCAGAGCCATGAGCTTTGTTATCAATCAGCGCGTTTCAGAGAGGAGATACAAACATGCACGGTGTGTGGAAAATACAGCGTTTTTCAACCTTAAATCATGTATACACATTGCATTACATCTAAAACAAACCATAATATTCGTGTCATATCACCCCTTTAAAATGTTTATTTAAAGATAATGTCAGATATTATATTACAAAGTTTAGAAATGGCTCTCGCAAGAATAACAGTTGTTTTGATAATAGTGACTCTAAATACATAATTTCTATATTTATAGCTTAATCTAGTGTCAGACAGATGTATGTACACTTTTGTTAGGGTCAGGAAGGCACAAAACTGTAGTTGATTGTAGTTTATTTCTCAAAAGCAGAACAATCATCCTAAATAAACTTTGTTCTACTTTTTACTTCTAAATGACATCTTAAGTGATACCAGCTCTATATTTCTCATTCATGTGTCTCTCTCTTTCTCTCTTTAGATGTGCTGTTGTTTCTTATATTCCTGCAGGTGAGTCCTACACCTACTATTGTGGTGAAATGGAGGGACAGTATGTAAATCTGTTTATTGCTGGGGAGAACAAGATTCTTACTATGTGTGAGGTGGAGGTCTATGGTAAAGGTAAATCTGTAATATTGACGTTATTTCAAAATTCAGTGGGTTGTGAAGTATATGTATGAATTTTATGTTTGTTAGGTCGTTCTGTTGCAAAGACGATGGTTAAGATGCAGTTTAGCTCCAGTGCTGATTTGAGTGACCCGTCAGTGAGAAACAATCTTCTTAAACAGGTGAGAGAAACAAGTCATTTCATATCTTATAATGACTGTGAAACTGTGTCAACTTAAACATTAAATGAATAATAATGTTCATTAATAATAATAATAATTTATTCTTTTTAAATATTGTGTTAATAATATCATATTATTATGCTCATTTTAGCTGGGAACTGCACTGGATAACAGAGGATTAAAAAATGTGACAGTGCAGTGGTCTCAGCTCCCTGAAAAAGAAGTGAAAGAGGTGAAAAATGTAAAACGTGAGTCTGCATGCTGTGATATACTTCACTTAGTCATTTTAGTTTGTATACATATTTCTGAAAGGGCTAGTTCACCCAAAAATCAAAATCCTGTCTTCATTTACTCACCCTCGGATTGTTTCAAACATGTACTGTATAAATTTCTTTTCTGCTCAACACAAAGGAAGATATTTGCAAGAATTTCGGTAACCAAACACTTCTCATCCCCCATTGACTGCCAGGAGGGAAAATAAATGCTATAGGAGTCAATAGCGGATGAGATCTGTTTGGTTACTGACACTCTTCCAAATATCTTCCTTTGTGTTTAACAGAACAAAGAAATGTATACAGGTTTGGAACAACCTGAGGGCGAGTAAATAAAGACAGAATTGAATTTTTTGGGTGAACTGTCCCTTTTAGAAAACCAGTGTGATGGCATTATCAAAATTGTTTAATTTACAGGTTGCAGTGAAGGACATGAGTAATCTGCAGATAAGCACTCTACATTTATAAAAGGTCAATGCAATTTTTATTTACATTCTTCTGGCCTTCATGATTAAAATAATTATTCACTTTTAATATATTTCTGCTTAGATTGATCTATAATGACTATAAACCTTTTTGCTGTTTTATAATGTCAACATATCATTAGAAAGCGCATTAGGTAAAAATAAGAACAGAATCATATTGATTTCTTTATTTCTTTATCAGACAGACACTGAGGACTCAATGCTAATGTATCTCATCACTGATTCTGTTTCTTTGGATGATTTACAAACAGCATTGCTTAAAAAAGATGAATGAGAAATGTTGGTATTTTTGATGTTCCAGTGTGTTTAGCATAAGTGTACACGCTCACAACCCATTCTAATGCACGTTATAGAACATTATACATGCTGTAATTGTATTTATCTTTTTATTTATTGTTTGTGTATTTAGACTTTGGGATTTGCCCACCTTCTTTGTCTCTGCGATCATTTCAAGCTGTCCGAGCATTCTCACAGTAACAATCTCCTCAACTTTTTCACAAAATGAAATGCTTTAGCTTTGTTAAAAACATGATCAGAATTTCAACATAACTATGTTATTAACATTCATTATACACTGAGCTTTTGGTATGCATTTCTGATTGTTTATTTCATTTCTTTACATCACTGGCATATATTCAGACTCACGGCCCACTGAAGCCTGGGGTCTGGCCATACTGTATAAAATGTTCAGAAAATGAGTCCACCGAAAAATACAACATACAGCAAACCAATTGTCTTGTTAGCAGAAGAATTTCATAATACATTCAAGTTTTGTCATATAGATTGAGGCATCTGGTAACTGGTATAGGCCTGTCCAAGAGGCGATATGACTGACAGGTGAAGCAACCAATCACGTTTGGTTTTGTGCCGCGTCATGTCTAGAGGCGTGGAAATGACCCCGCAGTTACAGACCGGTGTACATTCACGGACGTGTCAAAAGTGAACAGCAACAACAATGATTGTAAGATTATGCCGTGAACCTCGCATACTTTTAAGAATGAAATGTTTCTTATTGCAACTGTTGGAAACACGACAGCTTAATTCTTAGATCAGACGGTTATAGAACGCGACACGCACGTCTCCCGGAAATCCTGTAAAAGTCAACCAATCAGATGACGACTTTGAACTTGCTGAAGTGTTTTCAGGAAAGTGTGCCTTATGCATCAGACGCCGGCGAGAGCATCAAATTCGCCGGAAGTCAGTCATTTTCAATGTGAGATCCAGTGAGAAGCGGCGCAGCGCCTCTTGGAAGGTGTGGGCGTCGAGGAGAGTTGACGTCAGGTCAACTTTATGGTAATGAGCTATGACGAGGTTCAGTCGCAACCAATCAGAAAGTAGAAGTGCTTCGCTTGAGAGGATTCCAGAGAACGTAGTCATGTAAACTTTGGTTCCGACAACATTAGTTCCCAAGCAAAATGGAGGAGAGGTTAATCATTGCTGTGACGGGTTTCCCAGTAATTTATGTTCACTTAACCATGAACACAAAAGCCACACCACATCAATGGCTTTTAATTGGTTTATTTCATTATCAAACATGTAACTATAATTGTTAAGTTTGTTCAATTGATTAATTTCTTTCACATTTAAAATATTTCATGAGGATAACTTATACCCCACTTGTGGTCTGTCTGCACAAGATCAACATGTTTTTTTGCTTTGCGGCCCCTTTAAACAAAGTTAACAAGACCAAACATTCGATCGTCAGAGCGTCCACAAATCTTTCTACTACAGCGTTGTTGGCATGGCGGCCAGAGCGATGCACCGTCAGGCATAGGTAGTCTTTTCATTGCAATTTATTACTTTGTTAATCATAAACATATGTATGTACGTGTTCTGTTTATAACTCTCTGCCACCAGAAGGAGCTCTTTTTATATTATACAACACAATTTAACACTGCTTCTGATGATCTGGCAATGTTAATTTATTCAATAAATTAAGAATAAATGACTACAGGATATTTTATTCCTCCGATAACTTTGAGAAAAAATTACACATTATTAATTTAGCAGACTGTTTCATCCAGAGTCAAGTGAGTAAAAAACAACACATTTATATCAACTCGTTTATTGTGATACTGTACAATCTCAGTTGTATCTCATTCACAGTAATCATTGCATTATAAATAATAAAGAGCTGCCAGTTTCAGTGTTTTGGGTTATTTGTGTATTTGATGTGCACTCATTTAAAAACATAAAGCACAAACCACGGGACCATATTCTAATGCACAAAGTCGACCTTTAATTCAGCATGTTTACTAAATAAAAGTGGTTGAACATGGTTCATTGAACATTTGATTAGTAAAAAGTGCAAAACATCTAACATTTTATCCAACATTCAAACACAAGATTGAGAACAATGTATTGTTTATACCCCTCACGTTTATTAAAGAAATTGATTTTATTAACATAACTGCACATTCAGCAAATCCAAAGTTATGAATAAACAGTAAACTGAGAGCATGGAGCAAAGCAAACATGAAACAATCTCTCACTTTTAGTGTTGAAAACTTAACATGTGTCAATTTTATGATGATTATTATTCAATTTGAGAAACTAAACAAGTTAGACAGAGATGTGATGAGCAGATATGGATCATTACACAGACATAAAACACACATCTTCAAAATGTATTCGGATTAGACTGTTTTTTTTAAAGAAATTCCTCAAATATATTTAAAGGAACAATTGACCCTTCGTAAAGCCCGCCCCTTTTTGCTATGTCCGACATCAGCTAAAGCATTCCCACTGCATGAAAGAATATTTATCGTGAAATAGTCATTTCTGGAAAACAAACAACGTGCACTTTCAGCCAAAAGCAATAAGAAAGTCTGGAATATGCATTTGAAGTATATGGTATGTAACAGAAGTGAGTACACCCCTCACATTTTTGTAAATATTTTATTACATCTTTTCATGTGACAACACTGAAGAAATGAAACTTTGCTACAATGTGTATTGAACAGAAGCTGCTCTTTGTTAATAATTTTGATCTGTTCTGGGAGCGACCTAGGCTCTTCCGCCCTGACGGCCTGCACCCCAGCAGCATCGGAGCGGTTCTTCTGTCTGACAACATCTCAAAGACGCTATGCACCGCTTGACTACGTCTCCCAGCGGTAAGTCAAAACTTTAACCATAATGTGTTCCTCCCACTCATCTGTTATAAACGTTACTGCTTCCAAATGCATAGAGACTGTGTCTGTCCCCCGAATAATACTACAAAATAATAATTTAGGCAAAACTCAGAGGAAAAATCTGATCGCGATTAAACAAGAAGACAATGTAATAAACGACCAAAACCAACTCATAAAGTTCGGCCTACTTAATATTAGATCACTAAATTCAAAGCAGTTATTGTAAATGAAATGATCACAGACAACAGTTTTGATATACTTTGCCTTACGAAACCGGCATTAACGCAGTGGCGTTTACAGAGCTATTACACTCTTTTGGAGTAACACAACACATCAATGGACCCACTCATCGATTTAATCATACACTAGACTTGATTATATCTCACGGAGCCGATCTAACCAATATAGATATTATACCTCAAAGCGACGATGTCACTGATCACTATCTTATAACATGTACACTGCGCACTGCAGAAATCAGCCGTTTAACTCGTTATCGACAGGGTAGAACAATTACCTCGACTACTAAAGATAGTTTCGCAAAGAGCTTGCCAGATCTGACTCCTTTAATAACCATACCAATAAATACAGAATCGCTCGATGACATGACCAGCAAATTGGGACTATTTTCTCTAATACATTAGAAGCTGTCGCACCTATGAAGTCAAAAAAGATTAATGAGAAAAACGCAGCACCATGGTACAATAGCACCACTCGCGCCCTTAAAAGAGAAACACGTAAACTGGAGCGCAAATGGAAACAAACCCAATTAGAGGTCTTTAAAATTGCGCCGACTTGGTAGCAGATGAATTCATGAATTTTTTACAGAGAAAATCGAAAACATACGAGACAAAATAGTAAAAACTCAACCTCCAAGTCTGTCCTATAAATTAGTACCAACCATCGCCCCAAAAAGAAAGGCTACAGTGTTTTTCACCTATAAAACAGGAAGATTTAATTAAACTTATTGCAACATCTAAACCTACAACTTGCTTATTAGACCCCATACCAACTAAATTATTAAAAGAGTTATTACCCGTTGCAATTGAGCCCATTTATAACATTATCAACTCGTCAATTAATCTAGGCCATGTCCCAGGACCCTTTAACTGGCCGTCATTAAGCCTCTTATCAAGAAACCAAACTTAGACCCCAATGAACTAGGAAACTATAGACCGATTTCAAATCTCCCTTACAGGTCCTAGCAGAACATAATTGGCCATTAGTTGCGTTCGATACTGTAGACCATAAATACTTCTAGATCGCTTACACAATTATACATCAAATTTGTCACATTTAAATGGGGAATCATCAAATCTACGCAAGTAAATTATGGATTACCTCAGGGATGGTTTTAGGACCCTTGCTATTCTCCATATACATGCTGCCCCTTGGAAACTTATTAGAAAACATGGAATTAGCTTCCACTGTTATGCAGATGATACTCAGCTATATATCTCATCAAGACCAGATGATTCCTTCCAGCTATCCAAATTGGCAGAGTGCATCGAAGATATAAAACATTGGATGACTTGTAATTTCCTTCTTTTAAATTCTAATAAAACGAAATATTACTTATCGGACCAAAGACATGCGAGCAGAATATTTCGGATTATAACCTGCAAATTGAAGGCTGCACTGTTACTCCAACAAATACAGTTAAAGACCTCGGCGTTATATTAGACAGCAACCTGTCATTTAAAAATCACATCTCAAATGTCACAAAAACAGCCTTCTTCCACCTTAGAAATGTTGCCAAATTGCGAAATATTTTATGTGTGGCTGAGCAGAGAAGCTTATTCATGCATTTGTGACCTCAAGACTTGACTACTGTAATGCACTGCTTAGTGGTTGTCCTGCAGCATCAATAAACAAACGTTTGGTTAAGGATGTAACCTCAGTTCCCTGATGGAGGGAACGAGACATTGTGTCGAGCCGACAGATGGGGGTTCGCTCCTGAGAACCTATCAACTTCTGACTAGTTTAGAAAAGGCCAATGAAATTGGCGAATTAAATTTGCATGCCGGACTCCGCCCCCGGATATCCGGGTATAAAAGGGAGACGGCGTGCTGCATTCATTCACCTTTTGGTCTGAGGAGCCTGAGCATCCCTCGACCGCTGCGGCGGGCAGCCAGCGTTGTGGCAAGAAGGACAACATGTCTCGTTCCCTCCATCAGGGAACTGAGGTTACATCCGTAACCAAGACGTTCCCTTTCTGTCGGTCTCTCGACGTTGTGTCGAGCAGACAGATGGGGTTCCTATGGAAAATGCCACAGCGCTGTGCCGCGTCACAATCTCTAGCGGAGCGACGCTGACTGGCCTGGGCGAGTCAGCGTGAGCACTAGCGTGAAATTGTAACCATCCACTGGAGAGGTAGGGGGTCCCAGAGCTTTTTGGAAAAAGGTGGGAAACCCCTGCCACCGACCGTCACAGGCGGAGGCCTTGATTCTCTAACAGCGAGAAGCCGCCCGGCACCGTATGGGCCACTGGGTAAGCATTATTCCCCCCTGGGGGAAAAACGCTACAGAGAGCACTATCCTACCAAGGGAGGAATTAGTGCAGACACCACATGGTCTCACCATCAGGGGAAAATGTGCGGACTGAAGGAGTTAACCGCAGGGTGGAAGTCCACCTAGGGTGGTCATGGGTTGCCGAGGTGGGAACCATTCATGAGGATACATCAGACAGAGTTGCCCACGGGGGGGGGGGTGATGGATGGAATGCCTGTTCTTTACCCAGTGGGGAAAGAAGGGAGGCGTAATAGCCGCTGATCCCCCTAGAGGAAGGGGGAAGGGCCTTCGCAGGCGTCCGCCCTACCGGCTGCCGGTCCTACACGTTGCCGTGCAGGACGCGGGCTGACACCGGTTCCGCGCGTAGGTATTAGAACCTCGCGAAGGTGTTGGGCATAACCCAACCCGCAGCTCTGCAGATGTCTGCCAGAGAGGCGCCCTGAGCCAGTGCCCATGAGGAGTGTGCCTCACTCCTAACGGGCAGGGGCGATCTTGAGATCGGTATGCTGTTGCGACGGCATCCACGATCCAGTGCGCACCTCTGTTTGGAGACAGCCCTCCCCTTCTGCTGACCTCCAGAACAGACAAAGAGCTGCTCAGAGCTTCTGAAGCTCTGCGTGCGGTCCAAGTAGAGGCGCAGTGCGCGTACTGGACACAACACGGATGGGGTTGGGTCTTCCTCCCCAGTGGGGAGCACCTGCAAGTTCACCACCTGGTCTCTAGGGGAAGTGTCCCAGAGGCTTCCCAGGAACTGGGTCGTGATGAGCGGCAGTAGCAGCTACATACACTTCCAGTGTGGAGGGGGAGAGGTTACTATCCAGTCTCTCTTGAGGAAAGGACAGCACGTTACCGATCGAGCAACTCTGCGGGTCTTCTCTTCGAGAAGAGCACCAGGATGGGAAGAGGCGCCACTTATGGGCGTATAGCCGCCTAGTGGCCGAGGCCCTAGCCTGAGTGATGTCCCAACCACCGCAGGGGGTGGGCCACTCAGGATCTCCTCGTCCCGTCCAGACATGGAAGTTCCAGGGGTCTGCCTGGGATGCCGTAAAGTGCCCTTCCCCTGGGAAAGCAGGTCCTTCGCCAGGGGGATCGGCCAGGGGGGAGTTGTTGTCAAGAGCCTTAGCTCCGAGAACCAAGTCCGGTTGGGCCAATAGGGCGCAACTAGTACCACTTGATGCTCCTCTTCCCTGGCCTTGCACAAGCCCTGTGCAATGAGGCTCACTGGGCGGAAGGTGTACTTCAGCTTGCCCCGCGGCCAGCTGTGCGCTAGGGTATCCGTGCCGAGGGGTCCCTCAGTCAGGGAGTACCAAAGCGGGCAATGGCCGAACTGCTCCCATATGAGCCGGACTGCGCGGGGATGGAGTCGCCACTCTCCGCGAGGCGTCGACTGACGAGAGAGCGCGTTGGCTGTCTGGTTCAGGTCGCCTGGGATATGTGTGGCTCGCAGGGAACTGATCACCTGACTCCACAGGAGGAGACGTCGGGCGAGTCGTGTTAGCTGCCGTGAGCGAATGCCACGCTGTCGATTGATATACGCCGCGGCAGTTGTGCTGTCCGACCGGACCAGCACGTGCTTGCCCTGCACGAGAGGCTGCAGCCTCTTCAGTGCAAGTAGCACAGCCAACAACTCTAGGCAGTTGATATGCCAGCGCAGGCGGGGGCCCATCCACCGCCCCGACACTGCGTGCCCGTTGAACTCGGCACCCCAACCCTGCAGGGAGGCATCCGTCATCCCACGACGTGCCTTGAGACCTGCCCTAGGGGGACCCTGTCCGCCAAAAAGGTCATTGAAGACCAGGGGGTTAGGGTGCGTCGGCAGAGAGGCGTGATGACCATACGCCTGCTGCCGGTGTGCCGCTCTCCAGGGAACCCGACTCTGTAGCCAGTGTTGTAGCGGTCGCATGTTCATCATCCCGAGGGGGACCACCCCCACCGAGGATGCCACATACCCAGGAGCCTCTGAAATTGTTTCATTGTTGTTTTCAATTGTCAAATTGTTGTTGTCAACACTGACTGAGCGCGCTCTGAGTCAGCCATGCTGTCATGGAGACAGAGTCGAGTTCCATACCGAGAAAGAGAATGCTCTGCACAGGGGAGAGCTTGCTCTTTTCTCAGTTGACTACTCAGCACAAAGTCATTGTGTGTACACAACAGATTTCGCGAGTGTGCCCAGATGAGCCAGTCATCGAGATAGTTAGTACCCGCACACCTCTCTCCCCGAGGGGAGTGATGGCGGCTTCCACGATCTTCGTGAAGACTCGTGGGGACAGGGACAGACCGAAAGGGAGGACTCTGAACTGATATACCCGCCCTCGAAAGCAAGACATGAAAGTAAGCGTCCTTCAGGTCGATTGCCATGAACCAATCTTGACATCTGTTAGATGCCAGGATGCGCTTCTGCGTGAGCATCCTGAATGGCAGCTTGAGTGGGTGCCTGTTCAGGGTACGCAGATCTAGCAACCCCCCCCATTTTTTGGGGATGATGAAGTACGGGCTGCAAAACCCGTTGAACATCTCGGTTAGAGGGACAAGCACGATCGCTTGCCAGAGGCGTGGTGACCCTGGCCCGAAGCACGGGAGCATCCTAGCCTCTGACTGAGGTTGAGAGGATGCCCCGAACTTGAGCGAGCGTCTGGCGAGTTAGATCGCGTAGCCGAGATGGATCGTATCCCGTAGCCACTGTGACAGTTTGGGGCTCTAGTCAGGCTCACAGGGACCGAGACCAGGGCTAGGGGTACGATCTGCTTCATCGACCTCCCAGTGGGTGGTTCGATGGCTGGCAGTGCGGATTCCTTGCCATGGGGAAGCCCCCGGGGAGGAGATCAGCTCAGCAGTTTTACCATGTAGCACAACGCACCATCGAATGAGAGTGCTTAGGCTGATGATTATCCTCGACATTGGGTCTTGCCGCAACGTCGAGTTGCCGAACACCGTCGTGTAGAGGGTGAGAGCGGCTGTGATAAACGACCAGAGAGAGAGAAAACTCTTAGAAGTGGGCTGTTGGGACGGGGCAGGAACC